>NC_047033.1:12286574-12389674 GCF_902652985.1 Pecten maximus | reverse complement strand
TCGGACTTGGCACACATATCTTTTCTCACTTCAAAACCACAGGGTGCCCTTTTGTTTCAAAAATATATTTTTTCAATTGGTTGGTTGTTCCCTATAGCATCTTTCACATTTTTCAAAGATAACTTTTCTGGAACAGGATAGAACCATAGGATATGCTATTAAAATATGCAGTGCCTGACTGCAAGTCTTAGGCTGGTAGGTTGATTATTCTATTGGTACCGGATATGAAATTCTTAAGAGAAAACCACATTAAAATTGAGTTAATTTTGAAATGTAAATTTTAATATCTTGATAAGCTTTGAATTTAAAGTGATGGCTTTTGGTTAATAGCCAAGTATAGAAATCGTGCTACTCAGAAATATAACCAAATAAGATATAGAATAAAGATCAGGGGGAGATAACTCAATGTTATCTCCTCCACCCCCTAATTTCTGGTCTTTTTGTAAAAAACGAAGAAAAAAAGGCCGAACGAGAAAAAAAATTAGGAGTGGATCCATTATTTAGATAAAAGAGTCGAAACACAGACACAGAACACGGAACCGGGCAAGTGACAACAAAAAATAACCAGATATATCACCAAACACTGAACTGGGGTAGTGACAACAGAACAACCAAACATATCACCGAATACCGAATCGGGGTAGTGACAACAGAACAACCAGACACACACCCACACATTGAACCGGGGTAGTGCCAGCAGTACAACCAGCATACCACCGTACCCCGAGCCACGATATATACCGCTACAATTGAAATATAGAATGTATGTCCGTATCTGTCCGGTCTATGGTCCTCCTTGTAACACTACATGTGTCATATTTTCATCATCAATCCCCCCTGAATCTCAATTTCTCTCTAAATTCTGCTACAATGCCTCCAAGATGAGAATCCCGTCCGAAAATGTGCTAGTCGGTCCCATCATCTGGTTTCCAGGGACGCTAGATGGCACAAAATGTCATATGCGGTAGCTATATGTAGAGACCAACCAACCAATTGTTTTCCCATAGACCTTAGTGTTAACGTTTTGGATTATTTCATTCAAATTCTTGAATTGAATATGACGATTATGGTTTATAACAAAAGTTTAGGGTCTGATATAACACCTAATCAAAAAAAAAAGTTGGGTCCTTCAGCTCAAATTTTCTCCAGGGTAGCCATTTTGAAAATAGGTGAATTTCGCAGTAAAAATTCTCAAAAATCTTAAATGTTTACCTGTTTACTATTATTACGTGAACTTTTGGGAAAAAAAACAATCGGACTTAAGAAATTTATATCAACATTTCTTATTGATAGTTACCTATCAGGCTACATATCTATTTTCTCACTTCATAATATACTGGCCAATCAGTGGCTGCCACACATTTTATCCTTGGCTCAACGTTCTATACACAGGGGCTGTTTCAAAAATATATTTTTTCAATTGGTTGGTTGTTCCCTATAGCATCTTTCACATTTTTCAAAGATAACTTTTCTGGAACAGGATAGAACCATAGGATATGCTATTAAAATATGCAGTGCCTGACTGCAAGTCTTAGGCTGGTAGGTTGATTATTCTATTGGTACCGGATATGAAATTCTTAAGAGAAAACCACATTAAAATTGAGTTAATTTTGAAATGTAAATTTTAATATCTTGATAAGCTTTGAATTTAAAGTGATGGCTTTTGGTTAATAGCCAAGTATAGAAATCGTGCTACTCAGAAATATAACCAAATAAGATATAGAATAAAGATCAGGGGGAGATAACTCAATGTTATCTCCTCCACCCCCTAATTTCTGGTCTTTTTGTAAAAAACGAAGAAAAAAAGGCCGAACGAGAAAAAAAATTAGGAGTGGATCCATTATTTAGATAAAAGAGTCGAAACACAGACACAGAACACGGAACCGGGCAAGTGACAACAAAAAATAACCAGATATATCACCAAACACTGAACTGGGGTAGTGACAACAGAACAACCAAACATATCACCGAATACCGAATCGGGGTAGTGACAACAGAACAACCAGACACACACCCACACATTGAACCGGGGTAGTGCCAGCAGTACAACCAGCATACCACCGTACCCCGAGCCACGATATATACCGCTACAATTGAAATATAGAATGTATGTCCGTATCTGTCCGGTCTATGGTCCTCCTTGTAACACTACATGTGTCATATTTTCATCATCAATCCCCCCTGAATCTCAATTTCTCTCTAAATTCTGCTACAATGCCTCCAAGATGAGAATCCCGTCCGAAAATGTGCTAGTCGGTCCCATCATCTGGTTTCCAGGGACGCTAGATGGCACAAAATGTCATATGCGGTAGCTATATGTAGAGACCAACCAACCAATTGTTTTCCCATAGACCTTAGTGTTAACGTTTTGGATTATTTCATTCAAATTCTTGAATTGAATATGACGATTATGGTTTATAACAAAAGTTTAGGGTCTGATATAACACCTAATCAAAAAAAAAAGTTGGGTCCTTCAGCTCAAATTTTCTCCAGGGTAGCCATTTTGAAAATAGGTGAATTTCGCAGTAAAAATTCTCAAAAATCTTAAATGTTTACCTGTTTACTATTATTACGTGAACTTTTGGGAAAAAAAACAATCGGACTTAAGAAATTTATATCAACATTTCTTATTGATAGTTACCTATCAGGCTACATATCTATTTTCTCACTTCATAATATACTGGCCAATCAGTGGCTGCCACACATTTTATCCTTGGCTCAACGTTCTATACACAGGGGCTGTTTCAAAAATATATTTTTTCAATTGGTTGGTTGTTCCCTATAGCATCTTTCACATTTTTCAAAGATAACTTTTCTGGAACAGGATAGAACCATAGGATATGCTATTAAAATATGCAGTGCCTGACTGCAAGTCTTAGGCTGGTAGGTTGATTATTCTATTGGTACCGGATATGAAATTCTTAAGAGAAAACCACATTAAAATTGAGTTAATTTTGAAATGTAAATTTTAATATCTTGATAAGCTTTGAATTTAAAGTGATGGCTTTTGGTTAATAGCCAAGTATAGAAATCGTGCTACTCAGAAATATAACCAAATAAGATATAGAATAAAGATCAGGGGGAGATAACTCAATGTTATCTCCTCCACCCCCTAATTTCTGGTCTTTTTGTAAAAAACGAAGAAAAAAAGGCCGAACGAGAAAAAAAATTAGGAGTGGATCCATTATTTAGATAAAAGAGTCGAAACACAGACACAGAACACGGAACCGGGCAAGTGACAACAAAAAATAACCAGATATATCACCAAACACTGAACTGGGGTAGTGACAACAGAACAACCAAACATATCACCGAATACCGAATCGGGGTAGTGACAACAGAACAACCAGACACACACCCACACATTGAACCGGGGTAGTGCCAGCAGTACAACCAGCATACCACCGTACCCCGAGCCACGATATATACCGCTACAATTGAAATATAGAATGTATGTCCGTATCTGTCCGGTCTATGGTCCTCCTTGTAACACTACATGTGTCATATTTTCATCATCAATCCCCCCTGAATCTCAATTTCTCTCTAAATTCTGCTACAATGCCTCCAAGATGAGAATCCCGTCCGAAAATGTGCTAGTCGGTCCCATCATCTGGTTTCCAGGGACGCTAGATGGCACAAAATGTCATATGCGGTAGCTATATGTAGAGACCAACCAACCAATTGTTTTCCCATAGACCTTAGTGTTAACGTTTTGGATTATTTCATTCAAATTCTTGAATTGAATATGACGATTATGGTTTATAACAAAAGTTTAGGGTCTGATATAACACCTAATCAAAAAAAAAAGTTGGGTCCTTCAGCTCAAATTTTCTCCAGGGTAGCCATTTTGAAAATAGGTGAATTTCGCAGTAAAAATTCTCAAAAATCTTAAATGTTTACCTGTTTACTATTATTACGTGAACTTTTGGGAAAAAAAACAATCGGACTTAAGAAATTTATATCAACATTTCTTATTGATAGTTACCTATCAGGCTACATATCTATTTTCTCACTTCATAATATACTGGCCAATCAGTGGCTGCCACACATTTTATCCTTGGCTCAACGTTCTATACACAGGGGCTGTTTCAAAAATATATTTTTTCAATTGGTTGGTTGTTCCCTATAGGCTGCGATGATAGACAATACACACTTTACTTATATCCAGAAGCCGAACCAACATCGACGGATACTTATTATTGAGCAGCCAGAGAAATAAGACATGGAAGTAGCAGATGATACCTCAAGCAATGGTGACACCGATGAGTCAGTAAATTATTTTGATTATCATCAACATCTGGACAACTCGTCATTGAACGCAACTCCTAAGACTGTATCGCTTGATGCAAGCGCAGACAGACCACCAAGTGCAGACATTGATAATTCCCAGTAAACTAGATTCACATGAGGACCAATGAGAAAGCACAAGGAGAATACGACCAGGTGTTCAAGACAGATAAGCGTCTAATTTACATGTACTTATTATTAAGTATAGTTATAATCAAGTAAAGTTATTATTAAGTATAATTATAATTAAGTATAGTTATTATTAAGTAGAGTTATTATTAAGCATTGTTATAAATAAGTATAGATATAATGAAGTATAGTTATAATTAAGTATAGATATAATTAAGTGTAGGTATGATTAAGTATAGTTATAATTAAGTAAAGTCATGATGAAGTATAGTTATAATTAAGCATTGTTATAATTAAGAGTTATAATTAAGTATAATTATAATTAAGCATTGTTATAATTAAGTAGAGTTATAATTAAGTATAGTTATAATTAAGTATAGTCATGATTAAGTATAGTTGCTTTGGAGGGCGAGATGTTTCTTAATTCTTCTGCTTGATGCATTTACAGTATTTTGTCAGAAGGAGTGTTCGACGGAGGAAGATGGCGTGTTGATGATCAAAAGGAAAATTGCTGAGGATAAACGACGTCCAGATTAGTAATAGCTCTTCAGAGCTAACGCTCCTGTTACTATATATACGACACAAAATACAATTTCTTGTATCTTGTATCTTATATTCTTGTATTCTTTCTTGAGGACCCCCATACTTCGGAACACGTTCGTTTTTCGAGTTTGATTTAGAATAACGGTTTCGTTTTTATGTCGATGTTCTCTCTTGTTCCTATACCTCCTGACATCTCATGGGGGCCGCGGTGGCCGAGTGGTAAGGTATCCTTAAAATATAATAATTTCCTGTAGTATTTTGTGTAGTATAGATGTGTAGTAGTAGTTGTAGAGTAAAGATGAAGTCGTAGATTGGTGGTACCTCTGTTTATTGATGCAGGTGGGTATATGATGTGTCCGTTCGCAGACGGGTAGGAGCGACATTAGTATGAATGGAAGGCTACTCTTTTATAATGATCATGATGTGCATCGGCCGGACAGATAGATTTCCCCTAACTTAATATGGTTATGGGGTTCGTGACCTGAAGTCTACATGTAAACACCACACTAATTATAACTACAAGAAGATAATTGGATACAACCAGTATTATATAAACACGGTATAGCTAACATCCAAGTTGTTTAGAGAACCGAGGTCTATCTAATTACTGGCAAATTAACTAACATGTGTGCATGTAGATATGGTTATTTACAGGTTCTGTGTATAATTATATAAACTTCTACTGAACATATTACAGTACATTTCGTTTCTATGCAATTTAAAAGATTTCAAATTAGATATAATTTGACATCAAGCGTAAGCAAAATAGTCGAAATTAACACTTATTTTGAACAGGTAAATTTAACAGGTTAAATCAAAACTATGTAGTACATGATTATATAGTCTTCTACTGAACATATTACAGTACATCCTGACACTTTATCACTAGCCCTCCACCTCTGGGTTGTGAGTTCGAAACCCACATGGGGCAGTTGCCTGGTACTGACTGTAGGCCGGTAGTTTTTCTCCGGGTACTCCGGCTTTCCTCCACCTCAAAAACCTGGTACGTCCTTAGATGACCCTGGCTGTTAATAGGACGTTGAACAAAACAAACCAAAACTCCTGACAGCGTTATGTCTTATAGTGAGACTGAAGACAAGTAAAATTGGGTAATATATATATATATATCGGAGCCATGAAGATTCATTTTATTTGACCATATGGAAATTACCTTAAATTGGTCTCCCGCAATTATCTGCAGTTTTGCAGGCGTCTTTGTCATTGATTTTATTATGGCCATTAGCTAGACGACCTCGTTTGAATAAATGCCACCGCGTGGTATAATGCACATTATATATGGTTGTTAAACCATAAACATACCAATCGGAGATATATGACTCATAGGGGAACACAAAAATCGGCTTGTTCTGGGAATACAATTTATATTTAAACAGATGTGAAAGCCCGTCAAAAAGACTGGAATTGTTTGATTGTAACTCAATTCATATTTTATCTGACAAAACCCAGTCGGTTCCTGTCGTTATGCGGATTTGAACGCTAGATTCGTATATCATTTGAGACATGGATGTTGTCCCTCGCTACACAATGATTTACTCTCTATGTATTGTAAGGAATGATTTACATCAACAGGAATATTTTCATCGGTACCACATGATGTAAATTTCCATTAAAGCACGTGATAAAATCTGATCATGTCCCGTCATCATATGTCACGTGATTAAACGTTGGGCTGTCTCTTGGCACTGTGTATCATGTGATAAGTACTGCCATTGTCATTTCGTTGTTGTATCACATGATGTGTTGTTGCTTGGTATCATATCACGTGATCAATAATATTATTGTTGTTTGGCATCATATCACGTGATCACTTGTTGTTTGGTCATTACGTGTTCTTCCAACGCAGCGTTTTAGAATTCTGATAACGCACATTATTGATTTTTAATGAACGAACCGTAAAATGCCAGCACGTGTAATCATGTAATACTGTACTTACTCTTTATCAAATTAGCTACCGGAAATGGATTTAATTTTGTTTAAACTCCTTGTTTTAAAGTAATTAATTTACATCAGCTGATAATTTCTAAAATGATACGGAAAGAAGATTTGTAAAGGAATGTTTGTCATTATCTATATCTCCAATTATAATAAGAAATAAAATCTACATATTTCAATTACATTTCCCCTTGACGTCAATACAACGACAAATGCTACACAAATTCTGATGAGATTTCGCTCAGATGGGGTTCGTTTTGTTTTAAATGTGCATTTTAATTAATTAAAGAAATGCCTTTCGTTCCACGAAGAGCTCGTTTGTTCATAAAAAAATGAAATCAACATATCGTGATCTCGCATTTCGAACTCGTTTATCGTATCATTACGTTGTACGCGCATATTGAATCTGTTGACGTCAGGTAACGACTCGACTGATATCGCATCAGTTGCGTGGAGGTAGTGAATAATTGTATACCGTTGACAAGAACGAGATAAATCTTCTAATTTGTAATCGAGAAAGAACAAATAATGTTCTATTATTTCGCTGCACTATTTGTCTGGCATTGCAGTATGTACAGAAAATTGTTTAAAGCGACTATAACTATCACTGTTGAAAGAATTATCTGGCGTGATATTTTTTGATAATGTATCATAAAACTATGACTTTCCCTTAATTTCGAAAACTTAAAGTACAACCATATTTTTTTTTCAAATACCAAAAGCAGTAAAACAATAACATTGTAATTCGGTAGGTCCTACAAGAATGCGTCTTACCACTCGTGAGCAAGAACGCTGTGTTGACTCGTCACTCGTTCCATGTAGAACTGTTTTGAAACATCAATCGTGGAAAACAGAGTTTTAAAACCCGGAAATATATATTTTTACAGAACTTTTTTTTTTAATGTAAAGGTTATTGTACTGCTTCATCTTAAATCTTTTTTATTATTTATTTGAAGAAATAACCGTTTAATGAGTATAAAATCTACCGTTATAGTCTCTTTAAAGTGACCAGTTTTAGTTTACAAAAATATCATCAAAGCCACAGTTATAATAAAGGGTTTGATGATGAATGAGATGCACAGACGATTATGAAATCTACAGTTATAGTCGCTTTAAGATAGTAATTTTTAATTTATAAAATATCATTAAAGGAATTGTCCCAATGAACGGTTTGATGATGAAGAGATGCACATACATGACGATTATGAAATCTACTGTTATAGTAGCTTTAAGATGGCCAGTATAGTTTATAAAAATGAACGGTTTAACGAGGAATGAGAAACACATATACATGTATGATGCAGCTTTATCAGCTGTTAGGTATGATCTGCATCTTTCACTCGGGTCATTTTAAGTGCGCTACTCAAGTCCGTGTGTCTTTTGTTTAATTAAAACTGTCAATCATCTAGGAAAGCTGGATATCGGTGCATGATAACATTAGACATTCTCGCAGTGTCTTCCACTGGTGATTACCGGAAACGCCACTGAGATTGACAGGGTGTTTGTGAAGTAGAGTGAACATTTGTTTTAGTCAGGTTGTTTCCTCTAAGGTTCATGATGTCTTGTCTACCATGTTCACGTCATGTCGGCACCAGAGCTCCTACCTGTCAATGAGAACTGATACGGTTTTTGTACAATTCTTATTTTTCTAAAGGCAATATTCTGTGATATTTGGAACGCAGCCAGACTTGCAAAGATATTGCAACGGCAAATTTATAATATCACGCAGATTAATCACGTTATATGACACAGCATGGACTGCTCGGGTCTACGTCAATGACATTTTGACTGCAAATGATTTGATTGAATTTATTTTCATTTTTCTTTTTTCAATTTTCATTAAAACCGTAATATTAGTTTCGCAATTTCCTCATATCAGTTATATGACCGGTATTCTGCATGAGGCGAAATACATTTGATGAACACAAAATCAAGGTGGAAATCTTCGTGACATTATGTAGTCAGGGTTTCCTACCTGTGTCACATGAGACTGCCTTAATGGTATAACATGATCGTCATTATAAAGATATTTCTGCTAACCAAGTATTGCTGACTTTATATAATTATCTCAATCGAACAATAATGCATTGAGGAGATTGACGGTCATACGCACTTGGAACCCAATATACGAGAAATGATGTTAGGGACAGCATACAGCTGTTTGTCCTTCTAGGACGCGTTAGTGATGTTAGGGACATCATACAGCTGTTTGTCCTTCTAGGGCTCGCTAGTGATGTTAGGGACATCATACAGCTGTTGCGTCCTTCTAGGGCTCGTCAGTGTTGTTAGGGACATCAAACAGCTGTTTGTCCTTCTAGGGCTCGTTAGTGATGTTAGGGACAGCATGCAGCTGTTTTGTCCTTCTAGGACTCGTTAGTGATGTTAGGGGCATCATACAGCTGTTTTGACCTAGGATTCGTCAGTGATGTTAGGGACATCATGCAGCTGTTTGTCCTTCTAGGACTCGTTAGTGTATGTTAGGGACATCATACAGCTGTTTGTCCTTCTTGGACTCGTCAGCGATGTTAGGGACATCATACATCTGTTTTGTCCTAAGACTCGTCAGTGATGTTAGGGACATCATACATCTGTTTTGTCCTAAGACTCGTCAGTGATGTTAGGGACATCATACATCTGTTTTGTCCTAGGACTCGTCAGTGATGTTAGGGACATCATACATCTGTTTTGTCCTAAGACTCGTCAGTGATGTTAGGGACATCATACAGATGTTTTGTCCTAAGACTCGTCAGGGATGTTAGGGACATCATACATCTGTTTCATCCTAGGACTCGTCAGTGATGTTAGGGACATCATACAGTTGTTTTGTCCTAGGACTCGTCAGTGATTCTACAAACGTTTAAATTAAAAATGTCTGCAAAAATATAAAAGGGACAGAAATAAGATTACATCAAAATGTTAAAACCGTATATCTCAAAATCTGGAAACATTTCGTCATCGCACATCTGACATGAAATGTAAAATTCCAGATCTTTTCTGTGACATCCATATTGATTTCACTTTATACAGACAAATCCTCTATCTATCTGAATTGATCATTTTAAATGGGATTAAATTGTAATCTTTTAATTCCGTAATAGCCTATGTCGGATGTGCGCATGTCTGACATAAGATGCCGGAAAATCGATGACGTCGTATTACATCATCTAGCTTCATTAGTGTCGCCTTTGAACTCCTACAGAGAAGGCATTGTTGTGATTCCGCTGTCGGGCCGTTTTTTTATTGTGTGTTCTGCTGGTCTTTATCCTCATTCTGAATTGATAAAAGACCGACTCACAGCGGAATACCAATAACGGTAATGAGATCTAGTAATTTTAGCAAATACGAAAATAACATTGTCTGACAGTCTACAGGCAACTGAACCTTGCTGCTTTGTTTAAGAGGAATCGTTCTTCTTCTACCTGCTATATCCTACCCTATTTACTAAAATGCATAATGACATATCAAACCAAATCGCAAACTATGCTTTGACAACACGATGCTTTGAACATTAGCTTTGCTTCTTTTAAAACTTTTTTTAGTTTGAATAATTTAATTTAATTCATTTTTCTCCTTACGATTGCATTTTTTATTCGAAGAATCAACAAAGCCGACTTAAAAGATGCTAAGTCTGTTAAGTAAACACAAGGATAGGAGGATAGAAGATTAGGCATTGATACATAGGATATCTGAGTTGCGATCTTGTCATTTTATACCTGTTGTTTTGAATATTTTATATACACGTATATCAAAATATATCTGATTTCTTGTTGGATTGTCTTCGGGGAGTTACTCGAAATACTAAGGGTTTTCGGTCAAGTATACGAGTGTCATAAGTCTATTACAAGGGGAGGAAACTCGTGTTATTATCTAAAGCATAGAATCTATTTACCATAATGTCTTGTCAGTTATGTTAAACCCCGTTTTTCGTCGTAATCACCCTTATCTCGAACCTGTAAACAGCTTTGGTCAAATGTGATTGACAGTTTGCAAATTGTATAAGAAAAATGAAATAATGGGGAAAACAAAATTCCAAATTCAAGTTAAGTTTTTGATGAGTATGGTTTTTGGGATATTCTTTCTTTGAAGTGAAGGCAGCAAAAAAATTTGTATTACCCTCCATTTTCCCAAGTTGTCTCCCTTTTATACCCCAACCCCGACCTTTAAGGTCGAACGCGTGTGGCGAGTGTGTGTCTTGACTGCGGTATGTTTTTGTTTGCCTGACTTCGATAGCGCAGAACTGATGCAAACTTCCTAGTCCTACCTCACTGAAGTAACAGCACACCACAACGGACGAACAATTCGTCATAACAATTACTGACCATGGACGAACCACTCGTACTACCCCTTACTGACAACGGACGAACTATTCGTCCTACCCCTTACTGACAATGGACGAACCATTCGTCATACCCCTTACTGACAATGGACGAACCATTCGTCCTACCCCTTAATGACAACGGACGAATCGCTCTTCCAACCCCTTACAGATAATGAACGAATCATTCGTCCGACCCTTACTGTCAGTGGACGAACCACTCGGCATACCCCTTACTGACCATGGACGAACCATTCGTCCTACTCTGACAACGGACGAATCACTGTTCTAACCCCATATTCTATCATTTTGTAGTACTTGAGCTACTGTTGCTATGTGACGTCAAATACATGTCGCGAGATCGTTCTTTACCATGGTTTCGTTACAGATGGTCACTCCTGAAGCAAATTACAATTTTCCGATAAAATTGAGGTACAAATTTAAGATTGCCGATATCTAAAATCTACGTAATTGTGGGATAAGAAAAATGTTTAATTGCACAAATATTTAAACAAATCCTTTACCGTTTCAACTCATCCAAACAACATATAAACAACAAGGCCAAACGAAAACGTTTTTGGTGTAAACAACAAGGCCAAACGAAAACGTGTTTGGTGTAAACAACAAGGCCAAACGAAAACGTGTTTCGTGTAAACAACAAGGCCAAACGAAAACGTGTTTGGTGTAAACAACAAGGCCAAACGAAAACGTGTTTGGTGTAAACAACAAGGCCAAACGAAAACGTGTTTGGTGTAAACAACAAGGCCAAACTGAAACATCTTTGGTGTAAACAACAAGGCCAAACGAAAACGTGTTTGGTGTAAACAACAAGGCCAAACGAAAATGTGTTTGGTGTAAACAACAAGGCCAAACGAAAACGTGTTTGGTGTAAACAACAAGGCCAAACGAAAACGTGTTTGGTGTAAACAACATGGCCAAACGAAAACGTGTTTGGTGTAAACAACAAGGCCAAACGAAAACGTGTTTGGTGTAAACAACATGGCCAAACGAAAACGTGTTTGGTGTAAACAACAAGGCCAAACGAAAACGTGTTTGGTGTAAACAACAAGGCCAAACGAAAACGTGTTTGGTGTAAACAACAACTGATTCCACCACAAACAAGGGCCCGTTGGAGGGCCACAGCATACGCCCGCCGCAATATTTGACACTTGGGAGGGGGAAGTTTCACAGGTTGTAATGTTATAAAATGAAGTATCATTGTTGGAAAGTTGGAATGGTGTGTAGTCGAAACCGAAGGGCAACTTTAAATGATGAGATGTATATATGTTGCAAATATGGGAAACCTTGGTTTAGACACAACAACACAAAAATTAGTTCACATGTTTATATACAGAATATATACATTAAAAGAACCTCTTTGCAAAGAATCAGCCTCCTAATACCATTATTAAGTGAATGGTGAGAAATTACAAAATCATCAAAGGGGAATAACTCCACAAATACGGGGGTAAGGGGCATGATTTTGGTATGCGACACTCCGACTCATCAAGATGTATATTTGTGTCAAGTATGGAGAGCCTGGGTCGAGTAGTACTGGAGATATGGTCCGGACAAGTAAAATCATCAATTATCATTGGAGCAAGTTCTATTATTAGAATGACGTCAAAGAAGAGCAACCTCTCATTCAACTCATGTACATTGTCACTCTGCAAAATAAAACTTATAACCCGGGTTATTTTAGGCAAGTAGAACTAAGTTGACATCTGGATGCAAATTTCATGTATGGTATGTGTGAATTTGAAGTTTGTATACCGTGCGTTCCTTTATCGGGTTCGTACCGATCGTACCGGTACGAATGTTTTTCTAGTAATGGAACGCGGCGTACCAACCGAACGAACCGGTGAACGTCTTGTTAAATCTAGACGGGGAAATTTAATTTACATATCAAATTGTGTAAATCATATTGGTATAGTAAATAAGATATAAACTATATAGGGATTCATTTTGATCCGTTATATTATTTAAAAGAAAGATCATCGATGTTTATTTTTGAAGCGTATATCACCATATTGAGGATTAACTTTAGAGGCAATTGCGCTCCATTCTATTGTACCATATACAACTGATACGAAACTGATAATGGAACGCCGGATAGTCTACCGATATATAATTACGTGGATAGCGACAATTCTAGTGCTGGTAGATGACAGCTTAACAAGGTTGTCTTGCTGGCTGTTAATTTGACAGGTACATCTTTCCCGTTAATGGGGATGAATCAGCTAGAATTGTCCTATTGTATGTGCTGCAGTCAAGCATACTGTTAAATGTTGTAGGTTTACCGTCACTCTCATATGTCAGCAGAACATTATCTTACATTGACAATATCCCTTAAAGCCCTTTGTGAGTGAGCAAAGTTTAACGTTTATCAAAGTATCTGTGGTTATCAATCATCTAATAAAACGTTTGATTAATTTTTATATCTCGTCTTTCCATCGGAAATTATGGAAGATTTCTCTTCCCCCTTATGCCCCGACAAATCATTATCTGAGATTTACGAAATCCCTCAGAGCCAATTGTGAATAAGGAAAGTTAAACGCTTAGCAAAGTTAGTTTTTTGTGATGTTTAATCATTCACTAAAACAGTTATTTCCTGTCTTTCCTTGGGAACCCATGTGGTGTTTATATTTGACCTCATACTGCATACTGACAAAATATTGTCTTTTTATGGTATAATCATAATTTATCGACTCATAGTACTTGTAGCTGACCATGTCTTATATTGAGCTAGGCCGAAGGCACTCCCTTAGTAATTATATCTGTCAATCAAAATTCAGTCTATCTAGCGTGGTTTTCCAGTTTGAAGATATCACATATGATAATAACTATGTTGCAAAACATTGGTTTCATTTAACGATATTCACCCAAACTAGTCTGCGAAAAAAAACTACACAATCTTCAATTTCGCCTTCCGTACCGAGCAAGGATTGCTCAAAAGGCACTCAAGATATTGGCACCTTTCAAAACAAATTCAGATGGAGATATATTAAAGACAAAATCAATTCAATACAGCTGTGTCGTCCTTCTAAGAGTTGTTAGTGGTGTTAGGGACACCATACAGCTGTTTCGTCCTTCTAGTACTCCTTTGTGATGTTAGGGGCACCATACAGCTGTTTTGTCCTTCTAGGACACGTCAGTGATGTTAGGGACATCATACAGCTGTATTGTCCTTCCTGGACGCGTTAGTGATGTTAGGGACATCATGCAGCTGTTTCGTCCTTCTAGGATGCGTTAGTGACGTTAGGGACATCATACAGCTGTTTTGTCCTTCTAGGACTCGTTAGTGATGTTAGGGACATCATACAGCTGTTTTGGCCTTCTAGGACTCGTTAGTGATGTTAGGGACATCATACAGCTGTTTTGTCCTTCTTGGACGCGTTAGTGATGTTAGGGACATCATGCAGCTGTTTCGTCCTTCTAGTACTCGTTTGTGATGTTAGAAACATCAATCAGCTGTTTTGTCTTTCTAGGACTCGTTAGTGATGTTAGGGACATCATACAGCTGTTTTGTCCTTCTAGGACTCGTTAGTGATGTTAGGGACATCATACAGCTGTTTTGGCCTTCTAGTACTCGTTTGTGATGTTAGGGGCACCATACAGCTGTTTTGTCCATCTAGGACGCGTTAGTGATGTTAGGGACATCATACAGCTGTTTTGTCCTTCTTGGACGCGTTAGTGATGTTAGGGACATCATGCAGCTGTTTCGTCCTTCTAGGACTCGTTAGTGATGTTAGGGACATCATACAGCTGTTTTGGCCTTCTAGGACTCGTTAGTGATGTTAGGGACATCATACAGCTGTTTTGTCCTTCTTGGACGCGTTAGTGATGTTAGGGACATCATACAGCTGTTTTGTCCTTCTAGGACGCGTTAGTGATGTTAGGGACATCATACAGCTGTTTTGTCTTTCTAGGACTCATAAGTGGTTTTAAGGACCTAAAGTGATCATAGCAGGCGACCAAAAACTCGAAATTCGTCAAAAGAAATGTCAAAATCTCCAGAAGGAGTTACAAAAGATCCAATAATCTAATATATTTCATGATTTTCAAAATTTGATTTAAAAAAAAAAAAAACGTTATAAAAACACGTATATACTCCGAACCGTGTCTGTATTCAAATGAAGTAAATCATGGCCACCACATTCACAAGCAGTGTCTATCACCTGTTATCACGTCGATCTCATGAATTACTAATAGGAAATTTTAGCTTGGTTTTTAGCGCCATGACTATTATACCTGTACTTAATTATGCATGTTTATGAATAGTGTTGATTGGACATTCTTTCGTATTCTCAAAACTGTTGCAAAACCAATCCAAAGGACAGATGGACAGTGATGACAGACTACAAGCTTCTCGATGTCAGTCAGATAATGAACTGATACTGCAATCCTGACTATTCATTGCCCATGTATGATGTTTTCCTGCTCAATGATATACATATGAAACATATACTACATTTTTATATCGATCCCCTTGTCAGCACTATAACAACTGTGACCCATCCTGTTACAACTTGTCAACTTTTAATATTCTAAAATTGATATAGGTGATTATTTCATACATATGAAAACTGGAAATAAAATTTACTACTCTCGAGAATCATATCAGATAAGATAAATATATTTAATAAAACTAACCGGGTATGCTTTTAAACAAAAGAAGAATACAATTGAAAAACCTTAGTTAAAGCGAAATTAAGATAGCAATGCTTTGATAAGGGCAAATCAAGCGTCCTGTTATATCAGGGTCTGTAAACTCATTAATATTTAAATCGCGTAACAATTGAACACTACTCGGGTACAAGGCTGTAGAATGGTGTCTGACCACCAGCTTGATGTTGTGAACGAAATTAAAAATAAGTAAACATAATGGTTCATTTAGCGAATAATGTTTGTTGAAACAAGACCTAATACGGCGCAAAATGAAATTGAATTACAAGCTTAACAGCGATAAACGAACACCACCGCAATGGCACCGAGCAATCTCTGAGGACAGCTTATCCGCGTTAATGATGAACTTGCATCTCACCAACTGTCATCAAAGGTTTTTTACCTGACGATGTGTGTATGTGTTTAGGGTAGCTTCCATCAAATAGATGGATTGGGTAGATAACATTAATAATACTGTATAGTTCGCAATATTCGCGAGGGATTTAATTTCGCTAAAGTCGCGATTATAACATATAAGGCGAAAATGAATACCTAGGAACATTTATCTATAGACAAACACATGTGTTTACTCACATTGTTTACAAAACAAGATTGCTCGAAAGTTAATACCTTTGATCTAGGTCCGACTGAGACAACAGCAAAATATTCACCCCGTAAAATTTAACAACTATACAGTATTACAGTCCAAATTGTTTTAATGAGTTGGTAACGTAATCAGAGTAAGATTTTCTCGTAACAATCGTTGATCATCTGAATAATCTAAATTATGCAAACATTTTGTGGATCGCATAGGTTTGTAAGATATTGCTCAGTTCCCATTTTTGCCCTAATGACATTTACGGTGTTGATGCGTCTAAACTAAGTAATAGCGTATCATTTGCACGTGCTGTCTTCTTAATTATATTAATCCTTCCTGAAAAACTCTCCGGCGTCCATCGTCCAATTGGGGATCGCGATAGTTCAGTAGGTTAAAGCGCCGGCCACATAGGCTCTGGTGAAGATCCGAGATGCGTGGTTCGACGCCGGTTTGTGTTTCTCGGGAAGCCCATGCTGTTGTGGTTGTGCCCTTTAGAGCAAGACACTTTACCTTAATTGCTATGGATGAGATGCGACGGGCCTCCCGTAGGTTGCTCATTGGGGTAGTCACCAACTACTACAAGGATACACTGTCTCAATATGACCCGGGCTGTTCACGGGGCGATAAACAAGCAAACAAAGCATCGGTCATCTCTGTATCCCTGTGTTAGGTATACAATTATCTAAACTCCTGTTCTAGTAATGGTAAATTGTTTGATTAGCCGCAAGACTTTAAAAGATAATTAGCAAATTAATGTCATAGATATTCATGTGAAAAATGTCCAGTTTTCAGGGCAACGGTTCTCAAATAGAAAAATGTTTTCATTATCTTATCGTAAATAAAGATATATTGAATATTGACTAAGGAGATATTGTACTAATAATAATTACCAACCAATTTCCGACATACAAAAGTCGGATTTCACGCGCAATATTCAAAATAAAAGAAAATTTCATACGTTTTTTCGTTACACATTACATAGTCATAAATCGACGAGGACATATCGTAGATTATATGCCTTTAATTAAAGAGGACAGTGCGCAAAGAAGCGAAACTCGCCCGAACGTTACTGACAGATATGTTGTCTGATAACCGTGGTGTTACTTACAAACTGGGTGGTTGAGAGACAAAGTGTAAATGATATGGATAAATGATGATAGAAAACTTCCGGTGTAGACAGAATCCTGGGGTCCGTAAATCGCCGCTGGAAATAAAGTTTTATGAATGATAAAAAGCTTTGCACTTACCTGATGGAAGTAAAATGTGGGTATGGAGTTATTGGCAGGCGTAAGTTGTCCGTTGTCCGTTGGGAATACGTCCGGCTGTCCAATCTCCGCATTACTGTCCGTGATATTCATTGTTTTTTCTCCTAATTATGTATTATGAAATTAAAGTAATATCAATCTAAATAGATAATCAGCATTTATGTTCTCACCAAAAACGCAATGACATCCTTCCATCTATCGAGTCAGCAGTATCACTGCAACTGGATATTTCTGTAGTAACTGTTAATTAATTACCAGCATGCTTCCCTCAAGTAACCCTACACGGTGCATGACGAACTAGACAAAGTCGTGTGTTACCATGCAATGCTCTGTCCAAGTAAGCTGCTCTCCTCAAAGAAAAATCAGTCAATGATTTTTTCAATGTTGACGATTACAAAATCAAAACCGTTTTTTCGATTAGAGTATTCTCGCTTTCCAGTCCAGGTGTATTCCTAGAATTATTAATTCATATGTCCCTTTCTGACCGATAAAATGTTGTATTGAATAAAATCTGATGTTTCATTTTGAAAATGACACGTTTTTTTCTGATCCATCAAACGTTTGCTTTAGGTATTTTTTACCGAGAATACTCCATACGTTTAAAATATGCCTCAGGCCTTGCTCCATACATGGAGAACATGGTTTTTGGTGCTATATCCAAACTGTCCTGTACCCGTGACAATCTAACACCTACTATTGCTCGTCAGGGAGATTGCAGCCATGTATATCACAGCGCCACGGTAAAAGCATTCCACCTGTTGGCATTGGGAGCGGGTCGATATCTCAGTAATGGCATTGTCCAAACGGATCGTTCTAACTCTCTATAGGTGACGTGGGGGCCCTTTCTACAACCTCTGTATTTCGTAAGGAGTTCAGAAAAATATTTGATCAAATATGTATTTTGATGAGACTCTGTGATGATTTAAAAAAAATTCAATTGTAATAGCTAAAGGATAGATTAAAGTAATATAAATAAGGAGTACAATTTTGTATGCATCAATTTGATAATTACTTTGGTCCCCCTTCAAATGATATCGAGATTCAACTCGAATTAAACTTTCGAATCATTGCTTTCCTTGACCTGTTTCGTTCAAAACTTGCTGAAACTTCTCTTCGTGTAAATTTGTCGTTGTATGGGTTTCAGAATTCCAGGGAATATGCTGGTAGTATTGGGATCGAAATAATTATGTTTCTCAGGAGAAGACATTGTGGAAAGTGGCGATCCTCGGAGCGTCATTACAACTGTTCTAGAATGTACAATTATGTCATATGGGCGATATTTGTCGATTGGAAACTTCTCGTAATGGTGTTATACATTACTAAGATCACCGTGTAATAGAAATTATCCCATTAACAACAGAATCCTTAACAACAATCAATTTACCTAAACATTTAATCAATCTTACCAAGCATGGTAGCTTGAAAGATGTATGAATGGTTGGTATTGATTTGATTAGAATGCGCCGAAATTAGTCCTTGTCCTTCCTTCCGGACATTTTCGACACCAACCAACATACTGTGTAATGTAAGAAGACTAAGATGGACCCCTTACTTTTTTATTTTGTGGTCGTGAGGCTTCCATCGGGGCAAACAAAATATCCAGCAAAGAAAACCACACCCCTGTCAACGTTCTTCCCAGGATATGTACAACTGTTAAATACTGTAGATTAATCCTGTACTACTATAATTGTATTTAGAAATTATGGTGACCAACCTGCATGTTACAATACGGTTACGTTGTTTTTTTGTTTTGTTTTTGTTTTCATTGATTGAAAGCTACGGTTTATGAGTGGCTCTTCCGTGTGCAAGATGTAGGTGGTGAGTGTGTGTGTGAGTGCGTGTTGGGAGGATTAGGTATTTTCGAGTTTATTCCTTGTGAAAGCGCAGAATCGATGTCGACTTTACATAGTGCTATCTCACTGAAGCATACTGTCGAAGACACCCGGTAGAACACCCTAGTCGGACACATTAAATATATAACGGGCGACACCGTCGTCCTCCTCCCAATACGTTGAGCGTTAAATAGTTGTAACTACCAATTTCAGAGCCTCAAGTGTCTCTCTCAGGATACAGAATCCAAAACTAAAACTTAAGAATCTTGACTTGGAATAACCCAATGTTAATTGATTCAATGATAACGAACTTGTCTAAGACTGTTGTCTGCATTCACGAGGGTTGTTAATTGACAAATTAACTGCCCTTGGTCAGGCAGTCTATCAACCGGCCTTACCATGAGTACCAATATCCATTGAAAGGCGTGCACCAGGCTGAGACCATTATACAGTAAAAGGGTCATACTGACCATTCCAGATTTCTATTCTTTGGACCTGCGTGTTAAATAAATTTGTAAATTATTGTTTTAAAGAATAAATCGATAAATATACTTTATTTATCTTACAACAGTTGCGAAACAAGTAAACTTGTTGGTCCGGTTGAAGCGCGTGAGAGGTCTTACTGTCGGAGGACACCGGGATACCCAGAGAAATCCCACATGGTCGGGAAAGTGACCCCCTTACCTTTTTTACGTCCGATCGGGGAATGGAACCCCAGCCGCCTAGATAAAAGCCAAGTGTGTTACCACTGTGTCACCCGACCACCTAAAGCAGTAAAATAAAACACGTCACCGAAATACTCCTAGTAATACAGGTTGTCTGATGACGTTTGAACTCACTATCCAATTGACTGACTAATTCAAGTCCTTAATCCTGAATATAACGTTATTCAAACTTTTCTCAGTGGTTTGCTTGGTACAGTATGTTTGTTTGTTTGCTTGTTTATCGCCTCGTGAACAACCAAGGTCATTTTGAGGCGGATCCCCTTGCAGTAGTTGATGACTACCTCATAGAACAAACATAAGGGAGGCCCCCGTCGTAGTTATTTAGAGTAATTAGGGTAAAGTGTCTTCCCAAGGTCACAACCACGACAGCACAGACCGGTCCTTTTCTAAGCTTCCTGAGAAACACAAACCGACACTGGTAGGGAGCGTCGAGCCACTAGTTTAGAAGGCAAAAGTTGTCTAATTTATATCTGATAATATTGTAAGATGAAAGAACTCTTACAATGAAGTTCCTCCATTTGCGTGAATTCTTTACCGGAAGCGTGTTTAAGTAAAATCTTTCTTTCGAGTGTTCCTCATGGTGATCATTGTATTTCCTATTTGGACATACTGCATAGCTGTTAAATTTCACGGGACTAATATTTCGCGGTTGTCCCTGTCGGAAATATAGATAGCAAGGTATTAATTTCGCGCAACACCCTATTTTACCTGTAACACTTCAATACAATCGTGTGTTTATATAAATATTCGCTTGGAATATGTTTTCGAGCTATATTTATAAATGACTGCGAATATAGCGAAATTAAATCCCGCACACATTTTTACTTTAAGATGGTAAAGACATATCGAAATTTCGTTTTCGAAAAGTAAAGTATTCAAAGATGACATTTCAATATGATAACACTATGAAAGCGTTTGTCTTCTACCACGCTACGTAAAAACTCAAAACAAACAGAATTCTCAGAAAGAATGTGAAAAAAGTTTACATTTCCGGTGCGTTTTCGTTATACATTCAATTTGACACGTAGGAATACACTGTACATAGGCAGACCGGTGTATACATGCGCAGTTAGTGTGAATGCGCAAGGACTATTTCCGTTTCTATTTTGACTCCCCCGGATATTTCAAAATGACGCACGTTAGTACGTCATTCAAAATATCTGTTAGAAATGTAGTTTACACCTCAGAGTAAACGATAAAACAATAATTATTCCTTAAAACAATACAATCCATCTCGGTAAACAAATATTGTTAAAATTTCCTAGATCTAAACACTACTCCACAACTTATCTAACTAAACTCCCGGTGATATCGTGCATATCACTTTAGGGACAAATATTATCGGAAATGTTCCTATTCTGTCTGAGATCATATAGTGAGTTCCAATCATGAAATTGTGTATCTGTGTTTCGACGCTTTTAAGCTTACAACGATACCGTGATATCTTTGTCAGCATGGATTTCGACGTGTTCATATTTATTTGATCACAATATAAAGAAAAACACAGAAATGTTTCTAAATTGATTTTTCCTTTAAAATTGAACACTATTGTTTTAGATGAGCGTTTTAGTGGCTTGCTTCTCTTTGAAATATGCAAATGCCAGTGGCATGAAGCATGTTTATTGGTCGGTCCTGGCAAAAATGGACAAATCAATAAATAAATAAATAAATAAAAATGAAGAAAATTCCATTATGAGAGAAACACACAATAGAATAGCCATCCTGAATACTCATAATGAAAATATCCAAAAATTAATTATGTATAATATGCTTTGTAAAGAGAGCACGTTCAATGTCTTCTAAATGAATATTCATTCCAATTTTGTTGAATGATTAATATGACACCTAACACAGGGTTAAGCTTTTTAACATGTATTGGTACAAACAAGGATGTGTGAGGCTGTAACCTCCACATGTTGACATGGCTGGTGAAACATATGGAGCTTGGCTTTGACTTTGCCACTCAAACTCAGAATTAAGTAGTACAACATGACTAGAATTAGCGATAATCCTCAAATAGTTTGGGATTTTTTTTTTATGAAGTTCCTCTGGAATTCGGAACGAACCAGCTACCTGTGACAATGTTTGCATGGACTTACTTTGTGGAAAATAGTGTGGACCAAACCGCTTGCGTTGCAGAAAATAGACTGCGCCTGCTGTAAGACATTGTTATTTGGCCTATCAGATACAATGAGGTCAACCAACATTTAATCTCCTTTATAGTAAACATGGGGCCGTTTTATTATTTACATAAGCGACAACAGGAAAACCCGTTTTACATTGATACTTTTTTTTATTGATATAAGCGACAGCTGAACCGTTTTTTGTGTTGTTATTGGTGACAAGAAAACCTTTTTTGTATTGACATAGGCGGAGAGGATGCCGACTGCTGTGTTGGCATCCGCGATCGTGAATTTACCACGAACGTAATTTATTTTTTATTGTTATATATTCCATCAATAAATGATAACCTGTTCCTGTGTTCCACGGATTTAGACTCTCGCGTCATAACGCCAGAGCTAGTTGTGCCGTTGATATATTTAAAGAGGCAATAAAAGTCGTATTTTTATTCAATACAATCAGCTTTGTCCTAAGGTAAGATTAATATTGACACATGTGTCCTGAAAACACCGAGATTTAGTGTTGTACAAACAATGAAGACGAAAAATGACAACCGTAAATTGCCACATCACGAAATGGGGTTTGGTGTGACAATCCGTTGAGTACAGAGTAAAATACCCGTCACGTTTTGATAGACACCGAAAGCTGATGTTTGATAATAGATGCATATTTCACAGCTTTTTGCTATTTGGTAAGAATTGTTATTCAGTTTAATAGCGGAAATCCGTTACATGCTTCATAACTCTTGAAATATTGATTATATACAGCAGGTATCGATTAGATCATCTTTACGAGATGTATAGGATTGCAGTTTTCGCATCAACACGGCTTTGCAACGGAATTGAAACAAAAAATTATAACAAAGCCTTTACACCTTTACCGGAAGTTCAAAATGAAAATCGAGCATCAAAGTACATTTGCTTGACTACCACACTGAAGTATACTGCCGAAGACCTCCCATAGTACAGAGTGCCTCACACATGTCACATTATCCCTAGGCAACGGGTCAGTCCCCTCTCTCGACATTTCTAATTTCTAATAATAGATATGTGCAGTAAGGTTAGTCTACGTAAGGTAAGACCACGTAACCTCTGTGATAGGTCAGTGTCATTGAGGGTTTCATGAACAATAACTACATTGTGCTACAAGGTGACACACCAGGCTATTAATTACACGTAAGTTTGCCTCTGCATATCATTGAAATACAGCATTTCCGTCAATTACAAATGAAGCTTAAAACGTTCACTCTAGCAGTGGAAATAATTAATAGTGTACGTGTGGAAGTACCTGAATAGATACCTACACAAAATATATCGTCATTGTTGTTTTTTACGTCGTGTCTTTGTTGAGGGCGGCTATTATTTAAGCATTGAACTGCTTTCAGTTGGCAGTTATGAACTGATAATGCCAACTGGACAAAGGCAAATATTTAACATGAAGAGCTAGCGCACTTCATTTTGCCAAATGAAAGCAGTTCAATGCTTATTCTTACCACTTGCGATTAAAGAAAAAACCCACGATGATTAACGGAATTCAAGTCTTCCCGCCATTCTCTACTGTGAGCCTGTTAACAGCTCTACCATGATGTTCCGCGTGAGATAATAGAAAACCAGACAAAAATAATCGCTGTAATACACAAAATATGAATTAAAATATAACCTGTCCATCTAGATTTTCAAAAGGAAAATATACATTAAATATTTTTCCGCAATTGCGGTGTTCTTCACTTTGCACCTTATTAATGCGCCGGTTGGCAGTTTATGAGATGGTAATGCTCATATACTGTAGGTAAGGTTAAACATGGTGACAATGTCATAGAAATATTACTATATACATTTTTGTAGAGACTGTAAATACTTCAATACCGGTTCTCATTTTGAGAGCATGACATTCACCTGATTAGACCTAAATATGTATGATGGTTGGCGTCGACGAAGCTAAAAAGCATGACCTTTCCCAAGAACAGGATTCAATTGTTCGAAAGTTGAGCTAGTTTATTCGATGATTAGAGAAAGTATCATTTTTCCTTACTTCAAGACCTGAGTGTGTGTCCATTCTTCAAAATAGGCAGGTAGGAAGAGACTAGAGTGCTACAGTATTTTTTCAACGAAATTTTGTCAAGTTTTTTTTAACCAGAAAGGACTTTATCAGATCCTGGTTGGTTAACTGCGATTAACTCAATCAACTTCTGAACTAATTGGCCCCTGGCTTATGTTGGCTTATTTTCCCTGTACATGTTCAATGACCTCCGTCTTGATTCATATCTTGGTCATATCTTGTCCTCATCTAACTATTTTGAGTAAGCGGTACAGTTCCGTTCAGATCATTTGTCGTTTTGAAAATGATAACCTGGTTATGGTGGACTAGATTAGAGATTGTCTAAATTGTCAATTAACTAATATTTGCATATTTTCAAGCAGTTAATTGCTAGGTATGAAACTATACGTGCTGATTTTTGGATGCAATAAATCAATATTTGAACTACATATCACTTCCTCATAATTCATACTTTTCCATACATCTGTAGGGCTTTAAGTATGCTGCTTTTAAATAAAATAACAATTGTTTTTCGTGTATTTTCCCTGCATGTCATTATCCTTCTCCGTAATATAGCTGTTACAAAAAATTCCTATTTAAGATTGAATAACAATGATTTGTCGTCCACTTTGATCCAATGCACCTTCTCGATGAGGAAATCTCCTATAATTGGTACAGACAACGAAGAAGGGCGCGAATTGTATTTAAGATGATCGCTCTTATTGTATTAAGAGAAATTAGGGTCATGTTCTCAGGGAAGGACTTTCCACCAAGGCCATGCACAAGCTATATCGGCTTCGTTGAGTATATTTAGGGCCGCGTCAGAATCTAATTTCTACAGCGTAGGCCAGTGTGTACCTATATATAAATCTGTTGGTATGGATGGTCTTAAAAATAAATGTCAACAGCCATTTCTATTTTATTCCGAAGTTACTTATTGTTAAAGCGACTATAACTGTAATAATCACGATTGGAAAATATCATCAGGCGTAATATTTAAAATAATGTATCATAAAACTAAGACTTTCACTTAATTGTGAAATTTAAAAGTGTCGGCAACTATGTTATTGATAATATGAGTCCGCTGGGAGAACACGTGACTTAAACCCACGTGATACCATTCGGCTTTCTCCGTGTAGCAGTGCTAGCAAACTTCAATCGAGGTAAACAGTGTTTCAAAACCAGAAAACATACATTATATATATATACAGAACATTTTTAACGGTATCTAGGCTGGTATGTCGCTATATCTTAAACCTATTTCACGATTTATGAGAAGAACTCATCGGGTAATGAGTAAGATCTAGAGATAGAGACGCTATAATGAGTATGACATATATAACATTTTAATGTAAGATAAAATATTTTATTGTAAACATTGCTTTTGATTGTTGGGTAATTAGTGGTGCGCCCATCTTTATGCGAGTTGTCTCCCTTGTCAGGAACCCTTTTACAGTTTCCCGGTTACAGAGGCAGAGGGTGGACGTTGAATAGCTCCGCTCGCCAGTTTACGCCACCACCTGCCCACCTCCTCCATTAGCAATGACTTTCAATGAACATATTAAGCAAATATTTGATTCCTTAGGGGGCGGTATTGAACCCCACCTTCGTGGCAAATGCATATAATTCTTGAAATATCTAGTCAATTTGGTATCTAGTCAATTTGCTAGTAATTTGGTAACCAGACTGATTACATAAATGTTGTGTCTCCCTTGGGATTATTGGTCTCTGGGTGACTAGATAGTTCTTCTAAGTCATGTAAGTCTAGTCAATTTTTGTACTAATTGATGCTACTACAATCATTTGACTCATTACATATTTTGTTGTATTACCCTTGGGATCATTGGTCTTTGGGTGAATGGCAAATACCTATGGAGAACTGTAAATCTTCAATAGCTAGGTATTTGGTTTTTTGTAATTGAATTGTACCATTTATTTGGTCACCCATGGGATTATCGGTCTCTGGGTGACACTGACGTCGTTTGGATTTTAATAAACGACCTTTTTCATTCAGTACGTCTTTGTCATTTCATTATTGGCCACGAACAAGCAGCTTACGGTGATTAAACATAAACAGTTATAGGCGTTTTATAGAGTATGAAATCTAAAGTTGAAGTCGCTTTAATGAGTATGATATATACAGTTATAGGCGTTTTATAGAGTATGAAATCTACAGTTATAGTCGCTTTAATGAGTATAAAAAATACAGCTTAAGTCGCTTTATTGAGTATAAGATCTATAGTTATAGGCGCTTGAACCAAGACAAGAGCCGCTTTAATGAGTATGAAATATACAGATATACGAGGGCTGATTGATAAGTTGTGAGCCTCGTATTGAAGGATTTGAATTTTGACGGACATTATTTTTCAACATAATCCCCTTCAGTATCTATACACTTTTGCCAACGGTGTTTAAGGGCCTCAATGCCACTTTTATGGAACTACCTTTCTGGCCTGTTCAGAAAGTCATACACTGCATATTAGGGTTAGGTTTAAGGTGCCTTAAATAGCAGTTTTCAGTTTTGGAAATAGATGAAAATATGAAGGAATTAAATCAGATAAATAAGGCGGGTGCTTAATAAATTTAAAGCAACAATCGTGAATGTCAGCCATGGCAATGACAGACTCTTCACCCTTACCCTAACCTAAACCGACTTTGTCAATTTTACAAAAGCCGTTTATCTTGTTTACTTTAGAGTGCTACCTCGTCGATATACACTTACCAAATGAGACCAGTCCTTTGGTACACGGCCCTATATAGTCAAAAAGAACATCCTTGAGTACCTCCTTGAATACGAGGCTCACAACTTATCAATCAGCCCTCGTAGTCGCTTCAACCACGACAAGAGCAATACAAAGTTAATAATTTGCACACAATATCTGTAGAAGGTAAACGTCAAGACTGTAAATACTTAGCTTAAAACAGAGGCACTTCTACCATATGAGTAGTTGTAACTTATCACCGAGAGCTTTCAATGACCAATGTCCATCTTGATCACTCTTGTGGTTGACGCTTTCTATATTGGTGACGTGGTCACGTCACTTGAAGGAGTGACGCAACACAGGCAAATTCTACTTTCGATTAAACGCATGCCTAATATGCTAATGGATCAAGTCATAGATCACGATAGGATGCTCATTCGATTTGGTGTAAAATTGATATGACGAGTGTTTATTTCAGCAAAGATTTAATGATTTTGAAACAAACATTGTCATCTTATTAAGTTGCTAGGTCTATGGAATATCGTGTTCATTATGACCATTCAACCTTTTTCGGCTAATCAATAGATCGTCTTAACAACACTTTATCTAGTGCTTGCAATACACGAAACTGGTCAAAAGTTTGCATGCAAGTATAGCACTCGGTCATACAATCATCATAAATTCTTCATAGTCATACGGAAATAAGCGCCGTGGAATTGCTACATGTAAAACATGGTCAAACTAACGCTTGCTGGATTCTGATCAATATACGGACAAGCTTGTACATTCTCCCGGCGCCGTTTATTTTCGTACACTCCTCCCAAATGCCCACATTTCTATTTCAGAATTTTGTATGACCACGATCAATGGTGCGTGTCAGACAGGAAGGTCATAGTGATGAGCTATCATTCTAACTACAGTTTCTAGTATAACTAAAACAGTGGTCCAATAGGATACCTATTTAGAGATTAATACAAGGAATTGTTTACCTGAGAATAGGGGGGTGCATCACTGACGATTTCGAGAAGGACGAAGCAATTACAGCATGCTATCTCCATTTGCTTTTCTTCTGATAGTTATCTACTGAATCTATTCGACGTGCCCTGTGTTCCGCAGCCCCTTCAAAGGTAACTCAAGATAAATAAGTATAAACATTCTGAAGTTAGGTTTATTACTAAATAGCATTTCACATACTTTGATAGAGTAGCGTTCCCTAACTTAGATATATATCATGGTTTCACCGACGAATGTCTATGACTTAGATATATATCGTTGTTACACCAACGAATGTCCCTGACCTAGATATATATCGTGGTTTCACCGACGAATGTCCATGACTTAGATATACATGTATATCATGGTTTCACCAACGAATGTCCCTGACCTAGATATATATCATGGTTTCACCAACGAATGTCCATGACTTAGATATAATTATATCATGGACGTTGTTGGTGATTATTGGCGAATATTACCGAACTGCCTGAACTTGTATTTATTTATTTTCAATCAAGTTATTTATTAATATCTACTACTAAAGTATTTGCCGACTCCGAGGATATGAGAGTGCTATTTCTTAAACCTTATAAACTTATACTTTAACAATAATTCAAAAGGGGATTTGGAGAATACGGCGACTAAATATGGTTCGTTTACATTGGGTTGTAGTAAAACACTTCGATTAATTTATCATATTTAGTAATTTTATCCAGAGCATTATGAAAAAGTTACCTGTTCACCACGTCCCATGTTTTACGATTGATATCCAGTCGTACTATAGAAGCCTATGCTGTGTGAATCGAGTTTTCACTCCAGAGGCATAACTCGCTCTGCTCGAAATCTACGCGGGCCACAGCTTTTATAGTGTCTAGCTCCCGCCCTTTGCTCTGATTGGTCAATTACAAGAACTCAGTGGCGCAATATAACTCGGAACTATAACAGAGCGCAATGCGTCAACTCCGGTGATCCGAATGTTAGGTAAACAATATGGCGGAACAGACGATAGAATCAGTTACTAAGAAATGTACGATGCCGGATATTGACAACAAAAGGATAAATTACACAAAATAACGGGTAAGAATAATTACCTGATGCTCTCTTTGTTTAAATCTTTTGCTAAACGGTGCAGGTAAGTATATTGGGAAAGTAAACGAACTGATGATATGTTATTTTGACTAACTCTATCATAACTTTGCTAACATTACCTAGGTAAACATAGCTTCCAGAGAATTGATATCGGAAATAACAGGATTAGAACAAATTGGTATTAATCATATTAACATTAATGAACACGTTTGCATGTAACAATTTCGTGGAAGGTGTGTAAATGTATTGTCGTTACACAAAATAATAATCATTATTTTCAAATAATTCCCATTGGTGTTGTGATATGAAGAACAATATTTATGACGTAACTTAAATGACCATACGAATATCATGTTCGATTTATCAATAGAACTAGTGTGTTTCTGCTTACCAAAGGTGCATATCTTAACCGTATTTTTTTCAACGAACTCTCCTCTTTTCTTTTTTGTTGTTGTTGTTGTCGAGAAAGGGTCGTCTGCACTCGTGACGTCACAAGAACTGGCCACATTGACAGGAAGACTTTGGAATGCAATAAAACGGTTATAGGTTTGATATAAGAGAAACTAGCATTTAAATTAAGACGGAAATAAAAGTATGAAACTGCTATCTTTGGAAAGCTATGATATCATATTTCCCCAGGATTGCAGACAAATTAATCATAACGCGCTATTCAATTTATTTGCAATCTGTTCAGAATTATAGGACAATAGCCTTTAAAACAAGCCAGTTTAATTTTTATATAATTATCTTTTATTATCTGGTATTATTACGGAATTGATTACAATTTTATAAATAAAGGTGCTATCACTAGACTTGTGCACAATCCGATTAGAGGAATTCCGTTCAATGGTTGGTCTGACTGCACCCTTGTCACGTGTCTTTGTTGAACCACTAATGGTTTACAATGTTACTTTGTAAATTCCATCTGATATTTTACAACGATGGGGAATATGTACAGTACCTGGTCGTGAGTTCCCTCCACTATCCCTTACTTATTTAGATTATACAATAAGTGGAGAAATGCTAACATTGCTCCCTTCCAATTTTGTTTGTTAGAAAGTGAATACGTTCCTTTCGCTTTTGCTAGCATTCCCATGCCACGCCCCCCTTCCTTGTCACACGAACATCTTAAAAAATACGACGTTATAAAATGGCGCCGTATGACGCCGTATCCCATTACATTTCACAATCTTTAAAATTAAAATGCACTTGCTCAAATATACCCAATTACAATTTTAGTTTTGTATGATTTGAGTTAGAATAACTGGGTTTTTTTCAATGTTCGTATTTGCTGTTTCAGCAGATTGGCTAATCTAGCAACAAATCTGCGTTGTATCAATAGATCATTGGAGACGATTAGATGTGGGGCCCTTGGGAGAATCGGAGATTCTCATCTGTCGCCTACTTATGGGCTTTCACGACACCAAATTGTTCTACGTCAATATTGTATCCTTCATATATTTCCTAGTATTGATCATTTGATTCTGGATTGTATGAGTCTGCTATCATAAGTACAAGTATGACAACGAACGGAATCTAGCAATAAGTAATAACGATTTAGGTTTATTTCATATTCACTGAATACCACTAGAGAGACAACTTCACTCTTCATCATGACCACGAACCTAAAATGGAAAAACAAAACAAATACCGTAAATACTCGAAAATAAATGCGGCGTATCTTCTTTACCAGTTAGCAAAAACAAGTGTATCTTTAGGAAAGGCTTAAATTCTAAATGCCACCATCTGGATACTACCGGACATTATATAGACTTAACCTAATATGATTTATTTTCAGGATTGATTTAAACAGATTTGAAGACCTTCATTGAGGTAAGGCTCATTTTCAAACAAGACGCATTTTTCAAGTAACGTTTGCTCGTAAGAAACTAAGGCTTTTTTTCCAAGATAGGCATTTTTTTTTAAATCGTCTTGCTTTCGAGTTTTGGGGGTATATACAATGTATATAATATTTGTGAAGGTAATTATTAGCGACCTTCATTTTTAATTCAGTTGTAGTCTTTTCCTGTCAGACTGTTATTTGCAATATAAATTCACGAAAAAATATCCGAATAACAAAATTAATTTATATGATAAATGGGCGTTATTGCTTAAAGGCGGCGGGACACACGAATAAGTGTCGTTGAAACCAAACGCGGAAGGATGCGTCATATCATGTTATCTGTTACACAAGCAAAACGGCTTGACAAGTTAATATCCCCGCCATCAAAATACTAATAATGGAAGGTTGTCTTCACAAGAATTCGTCATTATAAACAATGTCATATAATCTTATCTGTGTTAAGTACAAACACAACAGCAGGGAGGCTCGGCCAAATCGGGCAAACATGGCGTTAACAAATATCCCAAATGACAGCGCTATCAGATTCTTTTTACAATTTCTGAGCCAAACAATTTTGTATTTATCTATACAATGACACACGCCATATATAATGTATTTCTCATGCATGATTATAAATATTCTAAGGGAAGCGGTTATTAGGCGTTATCTCCTCAATTTGTCATGAAAGGTGATATTTAAACATTATCGCGTTCTGTTGAGGGCACTATGGTCTGATAGTATTGTCGAGGGATGGCAAAGTACCTGGGCCAGGCACTGTGGTTTGATAGTGTAATTGAGGGATGGCATAGTAGCCGGGCCAGGCATTGTAGTCTGATAGTGCTGTCGAGGGATATCATAGTACCTGGTGTAGGAGTAAATTCTTTCCCCCTGTAAAAGTTTCTCCGGGGAAAGAATTGGCTAGCCCCCCACCCCCCACCCACCACCCCCACCCCCTATAGCTATGGTAGTGGGGAACTTTGACTAGCCATTCTTTTCTCTTATTAGCTATGGTAGTGGTGAAACTTTTGGCTAGCCCATTTTCCCCGCTATCAGTTAATTTCAATTCAAGTCCGGGCCGGACATCATGGTCTGATATTGTTGTCGAGGGATAGCATAGTACCCGGGTCGGACATCATGGTCTGATAGTGTTGTCGAGGGATAGCATAGTACCCGGGTCGGACATCATGGTTTGATAGTGTTGTCGAGGGGTGGCATAATACTCGAGCCGGTGACAAGGGTACAATTCCATCTCGAGACAACATTTTAAGACAGGAAACTGTTCTCTGGCGAAATTTAGAAGAACGAAACAGCTTTATGGTGAAATGTAAGGTCGAAACAGTAGCATTGTATATGGTGAAACTTAGAGGGACAAAACAGCTTTATGTTGAAATTAAAGAGGACGAAACAGCTTTATTGAAAAAATTAGGACGAAACCGCTTTATGGTGAAATTTAGATAGACGAAACAGCTTTATGGTGAAGTTTTAAAGGACAAAGTAGCTATATGGTTAAATTAAGAAATATAAAACAGCTATATATGTGGTGAAATTAAAATGAAAGAAACAGCTTTATAGTGAAAATCAGAAGGGCGAAACAGCTTTATAGTGAAATTTGTGCGAACGAAACAGTAACATTGTATATGGCAAAACTAAGAAGGACGAAACAGCTTGATGATGAAATTCAGAGTAACAAAACAGCTTTTATGGTGAAATTTAGGAGGACGAAACAGCTTTATGGTGAAATTTTGAAGGACGAAACAGCTATATTACGAAATTCAGATGGACAAAATAGCTACGTTGTATATGGTTTGGTTTGGTTTATCTGGTTTATACTGTTTAACGTCCTATTAACAACCAGGGTCATTTAAGGACGTGCCAGGTTTGGAGGTGGAGGAAAGCCGGAGTACCCGGAGAAAAAACCAGCGGCCTACGGTCCGTACCTGGCAACTGCCCCACGTAGGTGTCGAACTCGCAACCCAGAGCTGGAGGGCTAGTGATAAAGTGTCGGGACACCTTAACCACTCGGTCACCGCGGCCCTCATTGTATATGGTTAAACTTAGAACGCCGAAGCAGCTTTATGGTACAGGTTGATTCAATGTTTTACTTAACTGTGACTAACTCTCCTTTTATTTACAAAGGTGCAAAACATTTGTCTTTTGTACAATCCTTGGAGATAATTCGTGAGCATTTTACTGGTGCCTTTTTGTACAAAATGTATGTGTCAACACAAGATACCGGTATTTTTCATATTAATCTGATGGACAAAATACAAATTAATTAGTTTTCCATTCTACACCAACCTTTCATTAATTCAAAACAACACAGAATACCGACATTAAATTAAGCAATGTTTCACAACTGCAAATGAGAGCAAAAAAGGAACAAAATATGTAGATTGTATGGAGACCCTTGACAAAGCTCAGGAAGAAAACCGACCATGTGTTTCTGAAGTGTAAACGTCTTCTTCTCAATATTGGAGATAAAGTGATATCGACGGAACTACTAGACATATCGACAAGTACCGAACACGTCCGACTTAACATCGCACAAGAAAGTATAAAACAGTATAAATAGTGTCACAATGAAGTGTAAACCTCCTCATTGTCTTAATCAATCTGAATCGCTCAGCATTTCCCCTCGTCAGTAGTCGATCACGACAACTGTCACTGAAATCGTGATAATGAGAACAAGCATTTGTATATCGAAGCCACTGGGCCATGTACAGAGGATGTAGCAATATTACTATCTTAAAGATGCTGCATTTTTTTTTTAAACAAAATCAAAATTCCATGATTTATGCTATTATCAGCCTCCAAAAATAATAGTTTCTTTTTTACCTTTCTGATAATTGATCTTTTATATCCAGACGGAATACTTTTATAGTCTGTCTATATATAAGTGATGATTTTTAGGATGCTGTTATAATCTGTGTTTTCAAACTCTTCAATAAAATCGTTCCCATAAAATAACAAACAGAGGTCAGCCAGGATTGACGCACAGCTTCGTGCCAAGGGTATGCCAGTGATCTGTTGGGAAATGATATCACCAAGATATCGTCAACCAGTCATTCTATCATTCTCTCGATTTTATCCTTGGTTCTAAGACAATGCTTACCTAAATCCTACCTGATTAAGTAATGTTTTGTGTTGATAAGCCTAAACACATATTATGAAACATGTTTCTCAGACTAGTTAGCGTAAATGTGATTTTTGATAAATCACATCTTATATGGGTTGTAAGTGTAATGTGTCGGTGAATACATTCTGTCACATCCACCAGACCAGGTTTGATGAAGGTGTGTGGTCACCGAAACGTCATGCCTAGATCCTATACCAGTTGTGATGTATCGGGGTATATTCATCTTCACTAAGAAGTTAAACAGTTGACATCCAACAAACACGTCATACAGGTTATCTTGTTCTGATTTAAGAACCACTCTTTGCTTTAAAAAAATGAAATAGGAAGCTTTGGTGAAACCATGAAAATAGCACTCAGGGTTCATAGCACAATCTGTAAACGTAGATATTTTAGTGGTAATCTGATTTAGTAGTTGTAATCTTATTTTTACAGTAATCTGATTTTAGCAGTAATCTTATTTTAGTAGTAATCTTATCTTAGCGATTACCTTATTCTTAGCGGTAATCTTATTTTAGTTGTAAGCGTATTCAGTGGTCACCTTATTTTAGTAATAATTTATTAAAGTGGTAATCTTATTTAGTGGTAATCTTATTTTGGTGATTATCTTTTTTAGTGGTAAACTTATCCTAGCGGTAGTCTTATTTTAGCGGTAATATTATGTTAGCGTAAACTTATCCTAGCGGTAATCTTATTTTAGTGGTAATCTTATTTTGGTGATAATCTTTTTTAGTGGTAAACTTATCCTAGCGGTAATCTTATTTTAGTGGTAATCTTATTTTAGCGGTAATCATATTCTAGCGGTAATCTTATTTTAGTGGTAATCTTATTTTGGTGATAATCTTTTTTAAGTGGTAAACTTATCCTAGCGGTAGTCTTATTTAGCGGTTATCTTATTTTAGTGGTAAACTTATCCTAGCGGTAATCTGATTTTAGTGGTAATCTTATTTTAGCGGTAATCATATTCTAGCGGTAATCTTATTTTAGGGGTAATCTTATTTTAGTTGTAATCATAATTCAGTGGTAATCTTATTTAGTAGTAACCTTATTTAGGGGTAATCTTATTTTATTGGTTGTAATCCTATTTCAGTGATTATCGTATTTGAGCGGTAATCTTATCTAAGTGGTAATCTTGTTTTAGCGGTAAGATTATTTTAGTAGACATTTTATTTTAACGTTTGTTTTCGCGACGAAGTATTCCGCTATATTATGATGGCGCTATTATCAGTTTATCTACATTGGTTTCCATGACAATCGTCGTGGTGCGCTATTCATCTTTCCGCTTATCAGTTTTAATTCGGTTTTGTGATAAAATGCGAGTGCGACAAATTTATTAGGTATACAGTATATATCAAAAGTTAAACTGGTAGTGACATATTCTGATTATATGCTTCAGCATGGCCTGCACTCATTAACGTTTTCCGTAATTGAAACTTTACCCTGAATATCCTGAATATTAAATATCCTTGACGCTTATGATTCAGGACCTCCAGTATCATCTGAAAATTATTCTATTGGCATTGGGAAAAAATCAATCCGAAATACAATAATCCAGACCAGCATTTCCAGCATCCCTAACAACAAATCATTCGATATCAATCAATCATGTTGAGATTTGATTCCTGATCTGTTGTGGTGTAAACATTTATATACGATTTCATTTTGAATTTGAAACTTGATTCCTTTACATAGCAAATTGAAAATTATACTGCTTTTAACAAATTGAAAATCACCGTAACTAAAAATATCGAATCAAAATTCATAGCATAGTGGGTCGTTTGTCAAATTTGACCATGTCTATCAATCTCAGAAACATACAAAAATTCACGAATTGTTGAAAATATGATACTTTAATATTTCAAATTACATGTATCATCAGTATGATGATTGTACGTGATCAACGGGTATCAAATCTATTGGCATCTACAATTACTATAGTTTAACGTCATTTCTTTTTTTCAATTTCATGTCTGAATGATTAATTTTATCATTACAATATCTTGTCACCCTAGGCAATGGTAATATCAGGCAAAAATGAATTGGAGAGATAAACTGGCATATCTTATCAGTTTATTGTAGAGATATTATTTTGAATTTTGATTTTAATAATGATATCATTTTTTTACTTACTCGGTTTGTTTTAATTATTGTAATCAACATATCCCTTTCTGCATCATTTAAATATCAAATTTAAATCTAGCTTGAAAATTGATAAGCTTTTAAACAAATGTTCCCTAGACAAATCATTTCACGTATAGTTTAATAAAGACATGATCTGCTTTTAAATCCCGACGGATGTGATTAATGTTCCTGTAAAGGATCTCTACTCCCATGTCTCTGTTTCCGGAGATTTGGAAGTACGAACATCAAATGATATGATGCATAGTGTTGAAGAGACAATACTGCGAACGGTAGCTCTTAACTTCGACGGAAGCGTTTCTCGCACTGAGCAGGAACTATGTTGGCGTATTAATATCATCTACTTCGGTATGTGTCGGAAAGTGATTATAGGGGAAAGTTGAACATCGGGACATGTGTACTTTACATAATTGTAGTATGTGAATTGATCCGCTTAGTTGACAAGCCAATATCAGAAGCAGTCCCTTGACAATATTTCTATTTAAACAGCAATTTGTCCAACAAACTATGCATGATATACAATATTCGTTATTGTAATTGATTTTTTTCTCTCTATCAAATCAGCGGTACTACATAATTATTTCCAGTTTCTCTCTCTATCCATGCCCTCTGTTTTCTATACCATTTGCTCATGTTCATGAAGCGAAATTTCCGCACCTCTGACATGTACTTAATCGTAATAGTGTAGCTTTTCTCACTATGACTTCATGCCGAGTTGGCTTTTTCTTTAATATCGCTGCCAGTTGTGTTTTTCAACCTTATGCTACCTTTGGAATTACAATAAATACCTCTACAGTGTTTTTTTTATACATTATCTTCACTATTTCTTTGCTACAGCTGTCTTTTGAGACTTTCCGCCTATTATCGATTTGAAAATCATCTGCAAGTTGCGAGTCACTATCGAATTGCCATGTTTGTGTTACTTACCTGTACTCATACGTATCATTCCGTCAGAAATGTCTTTTTTTTGTTTGTTTGTTTTTTCATCTTATTTTCACTGTTTTTTGTTTGTTTTATGTTGTTTTTTTTTTTTCTTAAGTAGGGATTTTTTTGTCGTTTGTGTATTGCTTTTTATTTATTTATTTTTTTTATTTTTGTTTGTTTTGTGTTTTGTTTTTATTTATTTTTTTCCATTGGATATTGTTCCCTTTGTGGTTAGATTTCTTCTTGGACCTCTGACTCGGATATAAAATGTAAATTCCTCTTACTTACTTCTATATTACGTTATTATCCTTCTTTGAATAACAACCATAGCGGGATTTTTATATAATATGTGCTGCACACCTGACGTAAATCTAACGGAGAATGTGAAACATTAATTACTAAAAAATTCTATCCCTACACGAGAACAAAATGCGGATCTCTTGGGATAGGCTCATTCTTATTGCTGGAGTTTTATTCATACACGAAACACCTGCCTTAGCATCGCTGTCTGTTCTATCAGATTCTGCCCTGGTGAGATGTTTAATTAATTCCTGACTAAAGAATGGACCAAAGGACAAGATAGATCCATGAAGGGCGCGGGATGTCACGTGGAGTAACTACATAAACCTATATCACGTTGCTGATCACAGCTGTGGCATGTAGAAATTCTTACAAAAAATATTCCATCCTCATTTATATGAAAATAAACAACATATCTAGTATCAACACACACTGTTAACTTTATAATAAGATTTAATCTTATTCCTTGTCTTTGAGGTGATAACAGGTGACATTGAGCCTTTGATTGAGACGTGCTTTTATTCATGGTATTCCTAGTTCTCGTCTTCATGTGAGCAAAGCTTGTTTTTGCTGTCGCGTGACCTTCGAGGAAACCTTGATCATTACTTAATGAACAAGTTGATATTTTCCCGAGATCATGTTACAAACTTTACATGCTTATATTTCTCTTAATCACGCCACCTGGGCGGCGAAACAAAATGCGGCATTTGTCGTCAGCATGACATTTCACGTCGATATTTTCATTATACCTGCTTTGAAAACACAACTCTTTGACATCATACGACTAGAAAACACACATTTCATTTGATCCCGTGTACTAATATGCTTTAGCTTTAGCTTCTCGTCACATCGTGACCCTCTTTAAAAATTAGATTTTTCAATTTTCCCCATTATCGTTTAAACCTTATGATCACGCGATCTACAATCTTGCGGAGATTTAATTATTGCTACAGCCCCTTCAGAGTTAGGCAGGTTGTGATTATCAGTCTACATAACAATAAAGAGAGAAACACAATCCACGTAGTTTTTTTACCTGGTGAATTCAAGGACGCGTTCCCAGTATTACGATTTCCTTGACGGTTATCGAATACTGGCAGAAAAAAATATCAGCACGAGGTTGCGAGAGATGCAGGTTGATGAAGCCGGCCACAGAAAAGGTTTTTGATCAATATCATGATCTTATATAGAAATATTTTATTTCCTTTTATGAAATCAACTCAGACATGTTCGACATCGACACTTGTTGATGTTTCGTTATTATTGTGGTATTTGTCGGTGTATTTGAAATAAGGGAACCCCTATTAAGATGAATAGCGTTCTGGGTCAATCAATAACGTGCAATACCCCCCTCCCCCCGCGAGCTGTGCGAGCCGGACAGACTCCTTGTACATTGAATTGACCATGGTTTTGACGGTATACGGTTCTTTTCCTGATCCGGTGCAAACGTCCACTGACGTTGAATGGAGGTTCGACCTGCGTCTGATCCTTCTGTCCAACTCCTCCGATAATGTTCCACCGGGGAGAAGTCAGGTCAACTAAAAAATTTACGCGGGTTCTAACCTTACGCGGATGAGATTTTCACAGATGACAGAAAGGTACCCTATCTTACAATTACAACATTATTGCGTTCTATAACATTTGTTATGTTTCCTTATGTAGATCAGACAATTTGTGATTGCTTTCATGTTACCTTTCAGTATCAAACCGGACAATTTATCAATATTTATAATAGGATATTTCTTTTCAAGGTTCGTCATGAATAATTCCTGGTATACTTAATGCAACTTAAGTAAGGCGGGTATGTTACTATCTAGAAATGGAAAATGATCAATAGTGACAATGAAATCATCACGCCTATTGTAAGATGTCTTTGTTAGTTATAAGTTAAGGTAAGTAGTGTGTTTTAATGGGCATGTAGTGCATTTGATTTAAACTTATATAAGGTATGCCCGAGTGATAATGTTTACTGTTTTGTTATCAAAGAACACAAAACACATCATCAGCATATCTATATGGTTGTTAAAGTCTTTTCTTCTTGTTCTGATAACCTTTTCATAGTAACCATTTTCGTTAGAAAATATAAAGTTGGCGAGCGGGTTTCACCTGTGATATTTTTTTTCCAGCATACGTTCCAGTATATTTCGACGTACCGATAATATCGCTTGAAATTGGTTTGGTTTATTTTTTTAACGTCCTAACAGCCAGGGTCATTTAAGGATGTACCTGGTTTTGGAGGTGGAGGAAAGCCGGAGTACCTGGAGAAAAACCACCGGCCTACGATCAGTACCTACATGTAGCAACTGCCCCACGTAGGTGTCGAACTCTGCCACCGCAGCCCCTTTGCTTGGAATTTTGAATGGTGCAAGACGTGGTGTAATCTGCCGAAAAAAAATCGATTGTATTGATTGAAGAAATGTTTAGATGGCGTGGAGGCTCAAACATTGACCAAAAGCTCTATGGAGTGCACAAAAGACCCACAAGGTATAGCTAGGCGCCTTATAAAACAAGTCGAGAGATAGACGGGGTAGAGCCACAGGGGCTTGGCACGATTTTCCAAATGATGGTCCATATATATATGTATTATAGTGTCAAGCCCCTGTGGGTAGAGCCAAAATGAATCAAACTACACAACTCATCTGTTTCGTCACTTCAAAAAGTATTTGTAGTAATTTGTAGTCAGAGGTTCTTAAATATCAAGTAAGTCGAAATTATTTTGCACACAGGGATATAATCAAGTTAGCAGACGAAGATAGAGTTTTAAGATGCAATGTATGCAGATTCCAATGATGTTGTTATAACTTGTGCCCAATCCTACTTGTTTTGATTCGTGGCAATGAAAATATCATTAAATCAGACAACCAAAAACCTTTCATGACATGTATTCATGGCACAATAATTTGGCCGATGGTTATACCCAAGTGGATTTGAATTCTTTAGAGGCTTCAATGGCAGTTTTTGGAGCTTACGATTAAGTTCATTTAACGCACGTCGAGGTATTTATGGATACTAGTATACATTTTTTTGTGGAATCATGGAAGCAAACCAACACTGAAAATGGTATTGGTTAATATTTTGTTTTGCTTTTCTTTTTCTTTTTTTTTTCTTTTTTCTTTTTTCTTTCTTTCTTGTAGTTGTTGTTTATTTTGTCATGTAGACTCTAAATGCAGCCGTTACATTAATCTACAACAAGACGTAGAAGAACGTACTGTATATGGAACTATCAAAGATGACATTGAATTAATTCCAATGTGCTTGATAAGTAAAAGGTTTCCTTCGTCAAATAGGTTTCTGATGTAAATGACAAAATTTGGAAGTTCCAATCGTCTCGAAGGTTTAATTTTTGCTCGCCAAGGATTGCAAAGAAAAAAAATCTTAAACTGATTTCATAAAATTTCATATGAAAACTTAGCGCTATTTAAGATACCATATAGGTACAATCTTCGTCAACCATGTTCCATGCTTAATTTCTGTGTTCTCCCACATTACCATGTACTATTTTCATCAACTAGATTTTTTGACTAGCATCAACTGAATTGTTGGTCACTTAAGTTGATGCTTGCTGGATTAAACTTTTGAGATCAGTGTCCAAGCTTTGCAAGTGTACAACTATCCCAAACTATCATCAACATGGCAAACGCACAGATTTAGGTGAAATTTGTTCGTTACAATTTTGGTAGACCAAACATCGCCTACAAAGGATACATCTAATGTGTAAAGAACAACAGATGAAAGCGAGCATGCTGAAGATGAACCTTACTAAACTGCAACAACATCCCTACTGGCCGTCACTTTGTTACAGAGGGCCCAGGGACAACCAACCCAACGAAGGATGGCACAACAAACTGAAGAGGAAAGTGGAACACTCAAAACCTGAACATCGTCAGCATCATCGGCGTATTCTAGGAGATCCAGGCCATCAAAGAGATAACGTGCAACCAACACGCTTCCGGAGGACAACTCTGACAAAGAGCCAAACGATAGCGAAACATCGACTGGCGCCTTAATCAACTGAAGTAACGCTTGGAGACCGGCCCCATTGATGTTGATGTTGACGACCAGTACAACAACGCAGCATCCATTTTTCTCCATTTAGAGTAATACCACACCTCACGTATAATGTTTTTGACTGTAAATGATCTGTGCTAGTGCATTCTCTGTATACATGAAAGTATTGTAATATACTATCGTTCTTTCTAATATTGATTAATAATAATTAATTTTACTTATATGCTTCAGAAGTTTATATTATGCCATGGAATTAAAACTGGGTAAATGGAATCTGGAGTTTATCCATTTTTTAAATGAAAAGAATAAATAACACGATGCCGAAACATTGACAGCAAACTTAATTATAGTAAATTAATATATTCCAATCTATATACATGTAGTATATGTAATACGACTTTGTGACAATACAGGTACCTGTACATATGACCATTCCCAGAACAGAATATAATTGGTGTTCCATTGTTCATTGAAGGAATAAAATTCTTTTGATCCCATAAAATATGTGAGAAATGAGAACAAACCGTTTGTTTTGTCTGTTTATACAACTACCTCTTGTTATGCGCTATAAGTAAGCGTTAGAGTGATGAGGAAAATATGAAACCTGGAAAACACAGAACCATTTGTAAGGATGTTACTCATGGGCGGAAATTCGCCTTTGCAATCAAATTTAACATCCAAAAGTTGTCTTCTTTTCTTTTCAGAGGTTGATCGTTTCCGCAATAGGTAGGGCCACAATGGGACGAAGGAAAGACAAGAGAGCTAACGATTTAGGTCTTAGCCTGTCACAAATGGTCTGTTCTTCTTGTACTTTTTTCAATGGTTGCCGTTCAAAGATATGTTTTGCTAACGTTCTGTCCTTGTTAAATCAATTTGAATTAGAATTACAGTTAAACACAGTCAGCAGACATTCTTTTGGCCTTTTTGTCCTTTATTTCCATGAGTGTGTGTGATTTACCTGTGACTGTACAATAAGTTACTTGTAGCCGGTTTATATTAGGATTGTTGACTGCTAACTGGTTTATTAGTGATGATCTTTTGGACAGTCACTTATAAATCAGTTACAGGTAAATCTTAATATAAACCGGTTACAGGTAACTTATTGTTTAGCCACAGGTAAATCCCATACAGACACTCATGGGAATTTAGGACACTGACAGAGTAATTAAAAATTGGCTTGATAAAAGTAAAAGTTTAGAAAATACTGAAATTATTTCAAGCCATTTTATTAACAATTGTGATAACATATATACAATTTTGTTCTCCATTCAAAATTTAAGGTTAAACGACACATTTCTACAGAACGTGAATTCCCTTTCCCCTCCTTCAATACTGCTTTCTTTGTTTTCACACAATTGTTTTCTTTGGTGACTTAACACTTTTCCCCTTGTAAGGCAGCGCTAACGTTAGCGAGTTGAATGCCATTGGTACGCTTATGATTTCGCACTGCTGACGACATGTGTCCTGTCTTTTCCACCACAAGCTGCAAATCAACTCCCGCATTGTATAACATTGTAGCGACTGTTGATCTCGGAGAATGATTTGTAAAAAAAATCCCACTAAATCCGTCCGTTTTACATAGTCGACTAACTGTTTGTTGTATCTGATAAACTCCAACAGGAGAATCGGCAAACCAGCAGCTCTCTGTAATGTATTTTTGGGGGCAAAGGTATAGAGCGTCACATTTTCCATCTTTTGGCCTAAAAAAATAAAAATATAGCATTGTATTAAATTTTATCTGCATAATGAAAGAGGCAATTGATTGATAGTGAGTTATAAATTATGAATTGATTAGTCGTTAATTGATCTATGAGTTATCAACATATTGCATATTGAATTTATTGTGTATATTTTGTATATTTACCAGCGGCTCATATGTAATTGGTAGATCCGTACCGGGCATTTCCTAGGATCTGTAGTATCCTCATAGGCTCTGGTCACTTTGGGTGCTACTTTTTGGTGAAGGACGCCTCCATGATTAGTTTCAGAAACGTTCTCCACATACTGAAGATAATTTTAACCGTTCTGATCTTCGTTTTCTGATATTTACCTTAGTTCTCCACATTTAAGACTACGATGTTCCTTGGCCACTCCTAGCTGGAACAGAGCTGTATCCAACAATTCTTGAGGTGTGTCCTCCCCAAAAATACCTTTGTCCAAAAGCTGTTTTTCTTGCTCTTCTGAAATGATGTTCGCCTGCTTTTTTTTTTTGCGTAATCCTCGCTTTGATAGGCTTTTCATCTTTAATAATCACAACCATCTCGTATATACTGTTTGGCCTGTACAATGTATTCATCATCGTTTTTGTTCCACACCTCAACGACAAAATAATTCAATGATTCATTCAGTTCAGGTATTGTTAGCTTCAAACAGTCGGTACCGAAACTTTTTAATCCTTTTTTGCCCCATATTCCTTGTCACGGTCTTGAAGCCATCCAGTTAAGACATTAACGGCCCATTTTGTCGTGTATTCTGTGTTTCGGCACACACCTTCACTTAATAATGCATATAAATCACCTTCTTTCAATGGTTGGCCAAATCTACTGTGTTGTAATTTTTCTGACTCTACACGATCCATTGCCTGAGAAATTTTGTCCATTTTTGCGCAAGAAATATCAGAAAACATCGCTGCTTTAAGTGTAAAACCTGGAACATTACTAATATCCTTTTCCAGAGCTAAAATGTCACTCAATACCACATCGTATCACCAACTATTTACGTATTATACGCTGATTGTGTAGTGAAGACACTTTGATCGCTGGAAGACATTTTGCAAATGAGAAATGCAGAAAGGCACGATTTTACATACATTTAATATCATAAGCTTTGTCTGGTCTGTATATGATGAATTTATTGATACGGTAGAACGCACACACAAACCTCTAATGCTAGTACTGATAGATGGTTTGCTTTTAAACCAACATTAGGCACAAGGCCAAGGTCATTACTTTTGGAACAAATTGTTATTCCTTTATTCCAACATGCTACTGGCCCAATATCAATACCCTAGCCGCTTATATATGTTATTGAGAAGTCGTTTTAAGATTTTGAGATATTTGATCCTTGACCTTGAAAGGTCAAGGCCATTCATTTGGACACTTCTTCCCAGTGTGCTACTGATCCAATATGACCCTGGGCCATGACAGGAAGTCGAAAATGTAAATGGACGATACGCTACAAATGACAAAAGGCGACTGGAAAAGGTCACATGAAGCTTTGTCTCGGATGACCTTAAAAGGTATGATTTTGTTTTTTATATCTTCGGCTTGCCCTTTATAGAAGACATCGAGAAAAATTGAAAAATTCTGTAGGGACCCAATTTTATTCATCTCTAAACAGTAACGATACGAGACGAAAATAAATAGAACGCAACCACATATAAACAATCCCTTGTGATAACTTGTGATGTCCTTGAGAGAGCGCTCATTTATCGGCATCATATGGATAAATGGGTTGCCAAAAGACAAGATAGCTCGTAGTTTAAAGGTCAAGGTCAGTTGCTGGTACTTTAGCTTTTATGTTGTTTTTTTTTAGCTCACCTGGACCGAAGGTCCGGTGAGCTTATGCCATGGCGCGGCGTCCGTCGTCCGTCCGTCCGTCCGTCAACATTTGCTTCAAATCGCTACTAGTCAAAAAGTTCTTATTGGATTTTGACCAAATTTGGCCAGAAACATCCTTGGCGGAATGGGAGCAGATTTTGCATAAATGGTGACTCTGACCCCCGAGGGGCCAAAGGGGCGGGGCCCAATAGGGGAAATAGAGGTAATTCCTTTAAATCGCTACTAGTCATAAAGTTATGAATGGATTTGAACCCAATTTGGTCAGAAACATCCTTGGGGGAAGGGGAACAGATTTTGCATAAATGGTGGCTCTGACCCCGGAGGGGCCAAATCGGCGGGGCCCAGGTGGGGAAATAGAGGTAATTCCTTTAAATTGCTACTTGTCATAAAGTTATCAATGGATTTGAACCCAATTTGGTCAGAAAAATCCTTGGTGAAAGGGGAACAGATTTTGCATAAATGGTGACTCTGACCCCCGAGGGGCCAAAGGGGCGGGGCCCAATAGGGGAAATAGAGGTAATTCCTTTAAATCGCTACTAGTCATAAAGTTATGAATGGATTTGAACCCAATTTGGTCAGAAAAATCCTTGGTGAAAGGGGAACAGATTTTGCATAAATGGTGACTCTGACCCTAAAGAGGCCAAAGGGGAAATAGAGGTAATAGGGGAAATAGAGGTAATTTCTCTAAATTGCTACTAGTCATAAAGTTATGAATGGATTTGAACCCAATTTGGTCAGAAACATCCTTGGGGGAAGGGGAACAGATTTTGCATAAATGGTGGCTCTGACCCCGGAGGGGCCAAATGGGCGGGGCCCAAAAGGGGAAATAGAGGTAATTCCTTTAAATCGCTACTTGTCATAAAGTTATGAATGGATTTGAACCCAATTTGGTCAGAAAAATCCTTGGTGAAAGGGGAACAGATTGTGCATAAATGGTGACACTGACCCTAAAGGGTCTAAAAGGGCGGTGCCCAGTGGGGGAAATAGAGGTAATTCCTTTGAATCGCTACTAGTCATCAAGTTATGAATGGATTTGAACCCAATTTGGTCAGAAACATCCTTGGGGGAAGGGGAACAGATTTTGCATAAATTGTGACTCTGACCCCTGAGGGGCCAAAGGGGCGGGGCCCAATAGGTGAAATAGAGGTAATACCTTTAAATCGCTACCAGTTATTAAGTTATGAATGGATTTGAACCCAATTTGGTCAGAAACATCCTTGGGGGAAGGGGAACAGATTTTGCATAAATGGTGGCTCTGACCCCGGAGGGGCCCAAAAGGGGAAATAGAGGTAATTCCTTTAAATCGCTACTTGTCATAAAGTTATCAATGGATTTAAATCCAATTTGGTCAGAAACATCCTTGGGGGAAGGGGAACGGATTTTGCATAAATTGTGACTCTGACCCCTGAGGGGCCAAAGGGGCGGGGCCCAATAGGTGAAATAGAGGTAATACCTTTAAATCGCTACTAGTTATTAAGCTATGAATGGATTTCAACCCAACATGTTCCGAAACATCCTTGGGGAAGGGGAACAGATTGTGCATAAATGGTGACTCTGACCCTAAAGGATCTAGAAAGGGCGGTGCCCAGTTGGGGAAATAGAGGTAATTCCTTTGAATCGCTACTAGTCATCAAGTTATGAATGGATTTGAACCAAATTTGGTCAGAAACAGGGGAACAGATTTTGCATAAATGGTGACTCTGACCCCCGAAGGGCCAAAGGGGCTGGGCCCAATAGGTGAAATAGAGGTAATTCCTTTAAATCGCTACTAGTCATAAAGTGATGAATGCATGTTCTATAAACAATTCTGGAGGTCTTTCAGACCTTAGAGAGTCTGGCCTTCATTAATCTTTAAAGCAGTTCGGATTCCCACACTATAACCATATATAGCATTGTTAGAGTTTTACAAATAAAACAAATTGAATATGAACATTATTTCGACATTTGGTCTAATCCAACCAGGTGAGCGATACAGGCCCCATGGGCCTCTTGTATCAAGCCATAAGTTATAAGCTACATTTTCCCTCAACATTTGTGCATGCATAATTTCAAATGCCGATTCTTTGTACTACCCGAGCTGACGTGAAATGTATATTATGCATTTGTATTGTTATATAGACAAGATGTATACTATGAAGATTAATATAGAATATCGAATATGTCAGATAGTGTTCTTTCCTAGGAAATCACAAATAAATTTTACTATGAAAGGGTGGGGTCAGGGTCAGGGTCAGGGTATATTTCATAAACATGCGTTACTTAGTATTTCCCCTGGAAATTCGTGCATGCTATGTATGTCCGTGTTTTCGCTAGGAAGTCGTTCAAGGTTATATGGAAAGTAAGAAATAAAAACCGTCTAAGTAAACCATCACAAATATTTATTGATATAAAAGTATACAATACAAAAGAGGTTTGGTCAGGAAGTACATGTAGGTGTAGATAAATAGATTTCATAATATCATTACAGATACATTGGACAGGTACAAGTCTAATCGTACATTTACACTTTACTCAGCGAAATTTCTTATAAAATCCACAAATGATGGCATCTCTTGACCAAATAAATACATAATGTTGCACACACATGATGTAAAATTCAAACTTATCTTTCAAATCTTCTTTTATTTTAGATGCTGTATGCTAATGCAACACACAACGTTGGTAAGTACATTCACAATTGCCTTGTCTATAGATATCAAACATTTACCGATAGTTTCGCTTCATAAACTGTAGAAATAGTAATATCTGAGCAGAAATTATTTTAGCGGTGTTTGTTACTAAAAATGACATTTCAAACCTATTGTTTTTTGAGTAGTCAATGCTAAGAAATATATCAAATTCTCCTTGAAAATCGATAACAAAATAAAAATTTAACTAAATTGAATGTTTCTTAGAGCAAACGCTATGATCACTATGCTTAATATGCTACAGAAAAGTGTTTACATAATGAAAAAAAAAAACATTCACAAAATCTTAAAGTTAAATTATAAAATATGGAAGCATATTGCTCTGCCACTTAACTGCATAAAAACATTAGTCAAAGGCACACAGATACATATCAATTAATTGATGGCAGGATTTCGATGTGTTCTATCTTAAAGCTAAAAACGATTTTAGGCAAAATCTCTAGCTATATTGAATATAGTGTTTTCTATTGTCATTTTTGTTCACGTCGACCCACAAATAAATGACCACTTCTACTGTCGAATGAAGAATTAACATGAGGCCAAATCTTTACAATTTTGTTTTGTTTTTCACTTTCTAGAATCGAACATGTAATACTTTTTGCAAACCCATCTATCTCTTTGAAAGGTCAATTACGTCTTTTATTATAAGTTTACATATTTATTTGCACGTTCTGCAGCCACCGGAACAATGGAAAAAGTCAATTTCAGTACAACACACCCATAAACCCCGTCTAAGAGATGAAAACAAATCTCATTGAAAGTACAAGATGCTTTCAGAGTGAAGTAAACATAATGTTTGCACAAACATATCATTAATGTCTTTAAATTAAGCAAATAAAGCACACTTCATGACAATGAGCCCTATTAAAAGAGTGTACAAGAAAAGAAACAACAGCGCTACAAACAAATATAAAGTTAACAAAAGATAAATGTTTCGACAAAATGTTCCCTGATTTGAGTGAGTAGCATAGAAAGGTAAAACGATTCCTAATTGAGCATATAGGTACCTTGTTCATTTATTGAAATTGAAATCGTCTCATGCCATTTCTACCTTTTTTTTAAATAATGAACATTAATAGCACAAAATACTTGAGTATTCAAATATCTTTAAAATATTTAATGTAAAAAAAATAATGAGGTTATTTTCGAAAATTCTACACAGAAAGCCATTTGAATGATTTCTTTTCGTCAAATTTCTTTGTAGCTTGAAATTTCCATGATGACAAACAATTTTCATTATGAAAACGGATGATAAAATGCGTCAGACAGGAACGTAATATATACATATATCTTTAAAGTTAATATTCTGTAGATAATGAACTACGGGTCATTATTACGACTACTTAAAAAATGTATCTCTGCACGTGTATTACATATGTACGTCAAAAACGGACAAATATTTACACGATTAGATTAAAATACAGATCATCATTATTCACTAACTCCATAACGTAGTGGATGTTTTAACCAATCCAAAACTCAGATTGGTTAATTGTAATGCACTCTAATCTCAGACTGTTTATTACATTATACGATTTTTGATATCTAGTAAATTGTGCCGTTGTGGTATGTTCTGCTAGAAGTTAAAACGGTGCACAACCAATTCAAACGCAAATGTCATACCCAAACCTATCTGCCCTATCATGCTTCTTCAGCCGGACTGAAGAGGTCTGACAGAGCAGAAAGCAGAAGTCTTGGTTTATCTTTAAAGCTTAAAGCATTATCAAAATCTGCAAAATCTCTCCAATGGCATATTTTTTTAAATGGGCAAGCATAGAGTATGTAAGTAGTTAGTAATTCAGCTACTTCTATAATGGAAATTCATGTCTTAGAAACAATCATGGTCTCTTTTAATTTCTTAATTTAGATTAGTGCATTTATTCGTATGGTCCTTGTTTAATTCATAAAATACAATGTTGACTCATCATTTGAAGCATAGATATTGTTGTAAACTTGATTTCTTAATTAACAGTATCGTAGAGTCATATACAGTGTGCTAGTCAACAAACAAGATCTGGGCCTAGTTGTTCAACAGGAGATTAGCTCAATTACTTGATTAGTGAAAATCTCATTTCTTCTTTATTTCAAAACTCCCGAGTGTGTATTCCTTAAAATAGGCAACTAGAAAGAGACTGGAGCGTGCTTGATTTTCTCCAGAAATTATCACGCTAGTTTTACCAGAATCGAATCATCAGAATTTTAAAATTGTTGTTAAACTGTGATTAGCCTGATCACATTTTGAACAACTGGGCCCCACTATTAATGTTTCAAGCAAATGAAGGTATCAATGAGCAATCGGTTGAAGCACATTCCTTTGCATAAAAGAATAACATGCAAAATATCTTAATGCCGCAAATGTATATAAATAAATATAAAATGTATTAAACAAAGGGAATATGGGTAGGATTATTATAACAAGCAAATATTATAATTACGTCGATCTTGTTTTTACTAATTAAAAAGTCATGATATGTTTTAAATATTCTGAAACGGTAGTGAAATTGTGACTGCCATTGTCTGATGAGGTAATTATCACACACGATCACAAGTCTCTTAAATAAAAGTTAAACAAACAAAATAATAACATATTTTCATTAGTAAGACTAAAATATAGTCAGTATGCCTATATGATGGCTTTTATGGAGCAACATCTACAATACAATCCTGCATCTAGCAGATACATACGATTGCCCATGATAACAAAGCATATTCTGGTTAGAGGTAACGAAATGGTTATTAAAAGTAATGAGAAACTCTCAAATAGGAGTAGAGGTTGAAATGTTACCAAAAAAGTCTGGCTGGTTCTCTGTATAGAAATAAATTCAGGACCCCAACAACATACCTATTTAACCCTGTATATAAATATGATTCTATCATTTATTATTCACTAAGAATCACCCAATACCTAAGAACTTGAATAGATTCATTTTCAAAGACTTCATTACCATTTGAGTTTCTCCTTATCTGAAAACTTTTTGAATTATCCAGTTTACAAAATACTATGCCCTACGAATCCATTCATTTCCTAAAGACCGATACATAGGTACTTGTTAACTTATCAACTTCTAAAGGAATATATCTATGAACAATCCCTCTTTATCCACTTTCTAAAGCCTATATATACCCTAAGAATTTATCCACTCCTTGAAGATCCATTTTCTAAACAATACCCTATGTATTTCCTTTCTATCTGAAGAACAGTCCAGTGAATTTACCCACTTTCCAAAGACTACCCTACGCATTTACTAGCTCCTGAATATCCACTATCCAAAGACTATACTCCACTTTCCAAAGACTATACTCTATGTTTTACCCACTTTCCAAAGACTATACACTATGCTTTACCCTGACGATCAACTTTCAAAGACTATACTCTATGCTTTTCCTTCCTATCTGAAGAACAGTCTCGTGAGTTAATGCACTTTCTGAAGATTGAACCCTGTGAATTTCTCCCCTATATGAAAACTAGTCGCTTTGAATTTATCAAATTTGCAACGAATACTTTAATATGAATTTTCTTCCTGTCTTAAAACCTATCCATATGAATATATCTGCAAACATGCATTTAGTAGACATTTGAAATAATCACAGGTAAGAGGTAAGTTAAAATGTAATGATTGGAAAATAAATAAGTTTAATACACAGGTACAAAGTTAAATTCCACTGACAACAGTACATTACAGAATAGATACAAAAATTAAAGTCCATATCACAGATTAAAGTTTAAAACAAAATATTTATAGAAAAAAAGCTGGAGTGTGAAATTATAGAAAAGATAAATTTGTCCAAAAAGGTTGAAATTAAAAAGAGCATTGTTTTGACATCAAATCAGCTCTACGGCGATATATCTGGGATATATTGATATATCTGGGATATATTGATATATTCGGCTTCATTGATCGACTTCAATGCCTCAGTAGTTTTCAACAAATCCTAAATCACCTCGAAAAAAAGATGTAAGGTGATGAACATTGCAAAATGTGAAACATATTTCGGATGCAATCTATAAGTGCATACCATGCATAATTGATTGATAATTATTATTTTTTACTTACTTTGCACACACTCTCATTTTAATCAAAAAGAAAACATTATATGTGAAAAGGGAGTTTTTGATTTGTTTTAAGACCAAATTATATTGATCGATATTTGTTTTCATCTGAAGAAAAAAAAATCCAATACTTTTAAAGCATCGTGTGCCTGGATGAATTGCGAAAAATTTAATGATTTGGACAAAAATTCCTGATTTTGTTCATTTTTGGAAAATAAGGCACTTTCTATGAAACAGCCTGTTTAAGATGTAAAAGAAGGCAATCTTAGATTTGATTACTGAATGTATCTATACTATATATATAAGAAATAATTAATCATTCAATTTGATAAATAAGGTTTCAATAATTCCCCATTTTTTATTCCAGACATTCCAGAAATTAATTTTGTATCTAATTACAATATGTTTTTTCCGCAGATCTTTTCTGATGCATATTCAGATACATATACTACACATACTTCTATCGCATAATCTTGTTTATCAAACAAAATTGACCCCCTTCCTATACAAACATACTGATTATCAATGGACGTTTTGAGGCCTGTGCACATACACCTACAGTTGTAAGAACTCTCATGCAAACCGCATACCGGACCGGGCAAGGGGTAGCTACTTTGGAATCTACGAAGAGTATCCTGATTAATATGACAGGACCATTATCTCTGGTTCCTGGTGATCAATATATTCTAAATTAAATCTAATTAAATAAAAATCAAAAACATTATAATAACAATTAAAAATTCTAAAATATACTCTCGTTTCATTCATAGATTCAACCTATCATATTGAAGAATGCATATCATGGTAGATTATACACAAATTTCAATGGAAATGATTAATGTTTTGTTGAGTTGTATTTTACAGAAAGGCACAATTATTGTAATATTGAAATCTTTAAAAAAAAAGCTCATGAGTTCTAAGTAAACTTGTACAACTTGAATATCCTTGTGTCTATCTTCATCATCAAAAACAGTGTCATTCCTGTATATGTAATAATATTATGCAAGGTCATGGATTGTGTATTACGATATTCATTTGATTAGTATTCATAATATTACAAGAGGGCTCAGAGATTATGCATTACAATATTTGTTCGATGGCCAAGATATCATGTATCATAAACATCCAAAAACAACCTCTAAATATCTTATATTGATATCAAGTAATTACCGGTACATAAATCAAGTAATTACCGGTACATAATGTTAAATTTTATCTTATATTGATATCAAGTAATTACGGGTACATAATGTTTAAGTTTATCTTATATTGATATCAAGTAATTACGGTACATAATGTTAAAGCTTGTGTTTGGCACCTATTGACTTATGCTAATTAATTAAATTGGATTTCAGAATTATCTTAATTTGGGGACTTTAAAATAGCATGTGTATTTCTAGTATATAACTTGATTAATTTTATATGACTATTAAGATATTTTAGGAAATTTTAAAATGGTAACAACATTATAAAAAGATTGTCACTATGTATTCATTGTTAACCTGTAATCAAAATATAATCTCACAATATCTAATAGATATGCAAGAATCAATCTTCAAAAGAAAATTTTCGTTGTAAGCTGGTTTCATGCAAATTTGGACGCATTTGTTTTTACAAAGTGAAGTAATGTTCAAATGATATCTCCCAAGATACTGGATCTTATCCCTAAGTCCAATACACTGGACATTGTGTCCCAGTCCAATACACTGGACATCGTGTCCCAGTCCAATACACTGGACATTGTGTACCAGTCCAATACACTGGACCTTATCCCTAAGTCCAATACACTGGACATTGTGTCCCAGTCCAATACACTGGACATTGTGTCCCAGTCCAATACACTGGACATTGTGTACCAGTCCAATACACTGGACATTGTGTCCCAGTCCAATGTACTGGACCTTGTATCTCAGTCCAATATACAGGACATGGTACATTAGTCCAATATACTGGACATGGCACCTCAGTCCAATATACTGGACATTGTACGTTAGTCCAATATACTGGACATTGTACCTCAGTCCAATATACTGGACATGGCACCTCAGTCCAATATACTAGACACTGACGCTCAGTCCAATATAATGGACTTTGTAACTCAACCCAATATACAGGACACCTTAACTCAACCCAATATACAGGACACTTTAACTCAGTTCAATATACAGGACACTTTAATTCAACCCAATATACAGGACACTTTAACTCCGTCCAATATACAGGACACTTTAACTCAGTCCAATATACAGGACACTTTAACTCTGTCCAATATACAGGACACTTTAACTCAACCAAATATACAGGACACTTTAACTCAGTCCAATATACAGGACACTTTAATTCAACCCAATATACAGGACACTTTAACTCAACCCAATATACAGGACACTTTAACTCAACCCAATATACAGGACACTTTAACTCCGTCCAATATACAGGACACTTTAACTCAGTCCAATATACAGGACACTTTAACTCCGTCCAATATACAGGACACTTTAACTCAACCAAATATACAGGACACTTTAACTCAGTCCAATATACAGGACACTTTAACTCCGTCCAATATACAGGACACTTTAACTCAACCCAATATACAGGACACTTTAACTCAGTCCAATATACAGGACACTTTAACTCAATACTGGACATGGTACGTTAGTCCAATATACTGGACATTGTATCTAGGTCAAATATACAGGACATGGTACCTCAGTCCAATATACTGGACATTGTACCTCCGTCCAATAGACTGGACATTGTACCTCAGTCCAATATACAGGACATGGTACCTCCGTCCAATAGACTGGACATTGTACCTCCGTCCAATAGACTGGACATTATACCTCAGTCCAATAGACTGGACATTGTACCTCAGTCCAATAGACTGGACATTATACCTCAGTCCAATATACAGGACATGGTACGTTAGTCCAATATACAGGACATGGTACCTCAGTCCAATATACTGGACATTGTACCTCCGTCCAATAGACTGGACATTGTATCTAGGTCAAATATACAGGACATGGTACCTCAGTCCAATATACAGGACATGGTACCTCAGTCCAATATACTGGACATTGTACCTCCGTCCAATAGACTGGACATTGTACCTCCGTCCAATATACAGGACATTGTACCTCTGTCCAATATACTGGACATTGTACCTCCGTCCAATACACTGGACATTGCACCTCCGTCCAATATACTGGACATTGTACCTCAGTCCAATAGACTGGGTGTGGCTACTATCCCAATATACCAAGGCATTGCTTCTAATGTCTAAGTGTAGGAAGATTTTGCTGGACTCTGAAGGCCAATATGGACAGGATTCTTAGCGTCAGCAATGACTCGAACACCAAGGTATGAGATAAATCCCTCCACTGTGAATGCCAGTCCTGATGAACTGAGGATCAGCTCATAGGCTTCTGCTTCCTTACTGTACTGGTCTATGATAGCATTGGCTTCAGAAACGGCCCTGAAATAAATAAAGCCTGAGTTTGTAACAAGAAAAAAGTATTACACATAATAATGAAAGAGGAACAAGATATTACACTGCTGGCCAATGGAGGAGGAACAGGATATTACACTGCTGGCCAATGGAGGAGGAACAGGATATTATACTTCTGGTAATCGGAGGAGGAACAGGATATTACACTGCTGGCCAACAGAGGAGGAACAGGATATTATACTGCTGGTAATTGGAGGAGGAACGGGATATTAGTTTACACTGCTGGCCAATGGAGGAGGAACAGGATATTATACTGCTGGTAATTGGAGGAGGAACGGGATATTATACTGCTGGCCAATGGAGGAGGACCAGGATAGTATACTGCTGGTAATTGGAGGAGGAACGGGATATTATACTGCTGGCCAATGGAGGAGGACCAGGATAGTATAGGGCTGGCCAATGGAGGAGGAACGGGATATTACACTGCTGGCCAATGGAGGAGGAACAGGATATTATACTTCTGGTAATCGGAGGAGGAACAGGATATTACACTGCTGGCCAATGGAGGAGGAACGGGATATTATACTGCTGGCCAATGGAGGAGGAACAGGATATTACACTGCTGGCCAATGGAGGAGGAACAGGATATTACACTGCTGGCCAACAGAGGAGGAACAGGATATCATACTACTGGTAAATGGAGGAAGAACAAGATATTACACTGCTGGAAAAATGTAAACAGATATACAGTGAATAAAAACAATTGTAAACAAACCATATATACAGTCTGATGTTTATGAAAATCATCATGTCATACTTGTTAAAGTTCTAAGAAAAATATGTGATTTTTAATACTCGTCTGGTACAGAGAAACTACCAATGTGAAAATGGGATATCATTATAATACTATACATGAATGTATTATACTTTTTCCGTGAAAAAATTGCTTGTTTTTAGCATTAACATTATGAATTTATCTGTAACTGGCCACACAAGCACTTGAATCCGTTCATAAAAATATGTAAAATAACCTAATCCACCAACCTGTTTTCAAGAATCCTTGCCTCCGAGCTAGCTTTGTCCTTGATGATTTGAGCCTGTGTCTCAGCCTCTCTCTTTCCTGTGTCAGCTTCAGTGAGAAGACGTGGTCTCTCATTCAGAGCAACCTGCCCGTACAAGGATAACATATTATCATCTAAATACTCTGCCACAGACAAGACACAGAGGAGTTCTGTAACACTGCTTGTAACATTTTATAGGAAATCTCATAACATTTAATAGAAAATTCTTTGTTGTGTTTAACAAAAAATATCTTCTATCATTTATATAAAATCTTGTATCACTTATACATAAAAATTTACATGATTACTTGGTAAAGGACATATATCTGAATTCAAAAGGTACAAAAATGAAAATTAATCACAAGTATTCAAAAGAATTGGATAAAACAATAAACAGCATTGCTTTCAGATTTCAATTTTGCAAGGATATTATAAAAGAGGTATACATAAGAATCATACTAAGACTGAAATAAAAAAAAAAAACTGTAAATGTACAAATATTTTATGCATTGGTCATAAGTACAAAGTCTTGTTAGTATGATGGACACAACAATTTCAGAAAGTTTGAGGCAGATTGGCTAGCACATATTACATGTTCTATTAAAGTTCAAAAATATTCAAAAAGGGAGACAACTCTTGTCTTTTACCTGGATGTCCTCTCGTGCCCTTTCTTTGCTGCGGATAGCACTCTCATACTCAGAAGGACGTGCGATGTTGCTAACCTGCAAACCACGAAGCCCACCAGTCTAAACAAAATATCTAAAATCTGAATATAAAGCCACAAGTACTAGTGTAACCCCACTGTTGAGCCGATGATGAAGTTTGTAAAATGATTGTTCAGTATGCTATGGTCATTTAAGTATGGCCTTCCCTGTGCGCAAGACGTTGAGTGTGTTTTTGGGGGCTACAGCATATTTGTGCTGGTCTCCTTGTGATAATGTGGAAGTGATGCCCATTTTATAGTGCAAACACACTGTAGCATACCACCCCACCCGGTCACATTAATTATAATGACAACCGATGAACCAGTTGTCTTACTTCCAATTTGCAGTGCTAAACAGGAGTATAGTGACTATAGTGAGTTATAAACTCAGGTATATCTCAGCTTGAGGACAGAACCAAAAGCCTTCATCACAGGGTGAACGCTCAACTAAAGGCCAAAAAGTGAGGGGGGTCAAGGGAGACATTTGGAAGAAGAAAGTTGTTTAAAAAGAGCAGAAAAGATAGGATCCCAGTTTAGTTGCATATTACAAACCGACGCCCTAATACCGACAGGACAAGAACCATGATTGTGCACTTATGTTACAAAATGGCTGCTGTGGCTGCTATGTTGAAGCTTTGATGAAGAAAACAACTTTTTGAACTGCCATTCCTTAAAAGTTTACAGATGGTGAACACCACACAACGATGGACAAAACAGGATGGAAATTAAATGTCAGTATTCAAGTTTCCATTTTACATGCATTTTTCATAATTATTTACATAAAATAAAATACTTTTGTTATAAATTTCTTAGGAAGATAATCAAGTCTCATTCTACAGCTTATTAAGTGTTAAATTCTCTCTCAGTACATCACCATACAATGTATGATATAATTTCACCATGCAATGTATATTATCTGAGTTTCTCTCATTTTGTGCTGATTTAGGAAATGGAACTTCAAATTTTACAAAAACTCAACCATTTCTTCTTTTACCAGATAGGATAGTGCTGATTTTTTCAGATCTATTTTTTGCACGATTTCACAATCAACTCCCCACCTGTAGATCAGTTATGCCAGCATTCAATTCATCGTATCTCTCCTTGAGTTTAGCACGGACAGTTTCCTGGAAGGCCCCTCTCTCCGCCTGGAACTGGGAGGTATTGAACTGACTGCAGGCCTCATGGAGAGCTGACTCGCCTACAATAAATAAACATGCTTCATATACAAGCAAGTCCATCAAACAATCATTATTGGATTTATCTAATTAATTTAAGACTGACCATTTTCTACTTTTCCCTTCTTTCCCCTTCAACATTTTAAAGCAAATGGAACCAACATATGAAATCTAAGAGAAATCAAAATTAAGAACTTTTGTGAACAAGAGATAGAAAAAAGATCATATGCCAAAAAAAAAAATCAAATATGGCTGTCTGTTGGCATTTTTTCCCCTCATAAGACTCAACATTGAAAGGGCACAAAAAGGGACTAAGGGGAACCTGCATAAAGTTTGAGAAATATCCTTCCAATACTTAATATCAAGAAATAGCAACAGCAAGGATTGTTAACTGACAGACAGAAAAACTATGGACCATGTACCCAGATCGAAAAGTGATTTGAATAGCCCGAAGGGATAAGGGAGATAACTTTGGGCTAAAAATGTACAATAGCCTGTTCTTGTTTTCAATGTGAAGTTGCAGTTTATAAGTGGTAAGGGAGATAACTCCAACATTTATATCAGAATTTCTATCAATTCTCACCTGCATACTTCAAAACATCCTTGTAGCCGTCATAGTCGCGGAAGTCGATGATCACTGACCTCAGCTTTGAAGCCTTTACCTTGTACTGATAGGTCACATCAAGTACAATCTGTACGCCATCTTTGTTTAGACACTAAAATTTGAAGATCAAATATTAAACAATGATAGTCCAACTGTAACATAACACCATCATTTTTTTTTTTTACATTTGAAGACTCGTCCCTCTATCCCAAGAAGTTGACCAGCCTCTTTATCTAAGAAATGATTAGTGATTAAGAAATGATAAGAAAGCAATTTTTTTTACGTTCGAAATGTTGTCCCCTGTCCACATCAGTCAAACCAAACACATTTATCTAATAAATGACTGCAACTGCCCTCCTCCTCCAGTGATGTTCCAAAACCAAATTGTTTGAAATTAAGTTTTTTTTAAAGTTATTGCCCTACATGCAGAAGGAACCATACATTTGTCACTGCCAAGCTATTGTATTGGGCTATGGGTCTTGTACAATAGCGTGTCATCAAAATAGAATTATAGATTATAAATGTCCACATGTCATGAATCAAAATCATCAAGAAATACATGTACTAAATATGAATTTCTGAACGACAACCAATTTTATCAATTATCAATTATCAAGAAATAATGAATATGAATTTCTGAATGACAACCAATTTTATCAATTATCAAGAAATAATGAATATGAATTTCTGAATGGCAACCAATTTTATCAATTATCAAGAAATAATGAATATGAATTTCTGAATGGCAACTAATTTTATCAATTATCAAGAAATAGTTATGAATTTCTGAATGACAATCAACTAATATTTTATTTTCAAGAAATGAGAAGCTAAAACAACATACACTCAGATCAGAGAAGGACATGGACCGGTAGACGCTGGGGAAGATGATGAATTCAAATCCTGGAGGTCCAGTGTGCAGACCTTCTTTTCTCACCTCCGTGTCTAGATTCTTCTGAATCGTGTCATACTGGACACCAACTAAATAGAAAGTATGTATGTCATTATTGTACACTACACCAAGATGGTACGTACAGCTTACTCGACATATTTTTTTTACTATTATTTACCGATATCATTTTCTGAATCAAGAACACAAAACTAATCTTTAAAATATGCTATTCAGTATTCCCATGCAGACACAAAAAGTTACAATATGTTGAATTTGTACTCATCACAGTCTTTTGCTTACATACACTTATATTATAATTTCCATGATCTGACAAAGATGTTAAGAAAATGTTTTGAAAAAACCTGAAAAAATATTGACCTGGAATTGATCTGAATTTTTTTTCATGTCAAATTCAGGTCAATTTCTTGACCTGAATTGACTAATCTGCTGTTTTCAGGTGAATTTGACCTGAATATATTGACCTGAAATTGACCTGAATTTGACCTGAATTGACCTGGAGACATTTAGCCTGTGTAAGTGTGCATTGTCACCATTACACTACAATATCTTTATCACTAAATCCTGTTAGCACATCAAAACAAACACATTCAGACGTACAATATACTGTACATCCAAATGAGGAATATAACAATGGTCTGTTGTATTTTGATTAAACCTTTCATCTAACATCATCAGGTTTCTTTAATCACAAACATCATTCAGCTCATTTATAAATACATAACTATTCCATTGAATATTTTTGCTGCAGTTTTCATTTAAGAATTTCCATGCTCTAATTATTCAAAATGAGTGTGAGTTGTTAATATCGTATAAGTAGTTCACATGCACAGCACACCACATGTTAAAATGCCAGTTAGTGATGAAGCTATGGATGAAGGAGGGTTTAAGGTGGAGTACTGTCCCAATGGCCTGTCTTGTATCTCTAGCAATGATAAGTTCCAATTTGTTATAAATTCATTTCATTAACTTTGAATTGTTTTCACATTAACAATAACTCACAAAATCTATTAATTATAGATTTCCTTTTCAGGAAATTAACTTAATACATAGATCTATAAATGTACAACTATATACATTTGATTTCTCAAATGATTGTGATAACAATGCCAATGCTGTATAAAATTAATAATCACAAAATATGTTTTTGTGTGTATTTTTTTATTTTAGAGTTTGATAATTCCAAATTATTACTCTATATTTTTTTTTCAAACAGTACTGAAATTCTTTCATTAGAACATTCACAGCAATGAATTTGAAGTTTCTCTTATACAAAATGTAATTCATTTAGTTATGTATATGTATTTTGATTGCAATACATAATGATGTTATTGTCCTAGTACAATGTATATTAAAAAAGCATGCATATGTACATGTACCGATATAATTTATCAATTAATTTTGTTAGATTTAAAAAAAAATTGCCTTTGCTATTCTGAGTCATGACATTGTGATGCTTTGTTAAAATAAATTGTTTTGTTACAAAAGAATGTAAAGAAATGATCTCCAACCTTATGACCTTTAACCCACATAATATATCAATAAAAATTGGGGTGAATCCTTGTAACTATTATAATGTTACAAAATGATGTTCATAAAGAATAGGTTTTTCAATGAACATCACTCCATGGTAATAATTTGACTGTGGTGCCAAATATCAAAATGTTACCATGAACGGCCAAGGTCATTTTGAGGTCAGGTCTGCTTGTAGTAGATGGTGTCTACCTCAATAAACATTTAAGACGAGGCCCATTTTAGCCATGGTCATTAAGGGGCCAGGTCTGCTTGTAGTAGCTGGTGACTACCTCAATAGACCTTTAATATTAGGCCAGTTTAGCCTAGGTCATTTAGGGGCCAGGTCTGCTTGTAGTAGCTGGTGACTACCTCAATGTACCTTTAATATTAGGTCCCAGTTTAAATTTAGCCTAGGTCATTTTGAGGCCAGGTCCGCTTGTAGTAGTTGATGTCTACCTCAATGGACCTTTAATATACACAGAGCTCGGTTTAGCCAGGGTCATTTTTAGGCCAGTCTGCTTGTAGTAGTTGGTGCCTTCCTCACTGCTGGTCATATACACAAGGCGCATTGCATGCTAACATGTACATTATATCAAGAGCGGTCGGAGTTGAGCACTTTCCTGCTGTCCATTATAACAGCACAGGACTGTTATATATCAGCTTCCTGAGAAATTACGAGTGTATATAACCCTTTAAAAGGACCTATTGATCTGTAACAGTGATCTATATGGCCCCATTTGGGATCATATCCACATCATGCCACAGTACGTAATTGTCAAGAAAAATTTGTATCATTTAGACATTCTCAAGAAGTGGTTGGATGGCTGCACAGTGATAACACTTATCTTTTACCTGGACTGCCAGGGTTTGATTCCAGGACAGCAAGAACACTCTTACATTTTCATCTGGGCCAAAAAGAGTGATTAATATACATTGCTAGAACTTGTTTCACAACTATTGTGCAACAAATGAAGTTTACATGTACGTATGTCTGATTACTGACAAAAAGGCCATTAATTCTACCACATAAAGACCTCGCTGCCCAATTTAATCAACAGCAGCACGCACGACCAATCTAGCCTGATTAAAATGCATATTAGATTTAATAGAATTACAAGATGTGTGACAACACTTATAATTACATGGATGAAATGATGGAGTTAGAAAATGGACAAGAGTACAGTTTACTACAGTGACAAGTGTACTGATGATTCACAGAACAAGGGGCCCAATGAAGGGTTCTAGAGAGCTAATTTATAACACTATTGCAGCAAAAATAGTCTCTGTCTTGTCTTTCCTTGATCACATTACAGATAAAAAATGTAGATAATGTACGATGTACAAGAAGGCCATACAGGGCCTTTGAAAGATGTGGGTTTTTAAGACATTAAAAAATCAAGGTTTTTATAACCATCCTGACAGTCAACAATTCTTTTCAATTTACAATCTGATTTTAGTATTTCTGTCTCGCATCTCAGAGTTCAATTATTTATTCAATGATTCTCTGTATTTTCTATAAAAAAAAAATCATAACTGAAAATAGTTTTCAAATCCAAGCATCTTGATTCTGTAGTGTTATAATACCTTTCTCATTCCAATAAATTATTCTTTCTAAAGCTTATTATTGCTTGAAGTGACAAGATGCTACAGAAAGTCTTACCCTACAGCAATACATGATAGACTAATGTACTGTGAGGCTATCCTGTTGAGGAATCATTCTCAGCCTCAGAAACATGCATACCTTCATCAGATGCAAGCTTCTTCAGAGACGATGCTACTAAACCAATCGTGATGGCTAAGATTATAACCACAACGACACCAACCACAAAACATTTCCTTTTTGTACTTTCATCTAAAGCCATTTTCTAATTTAAGCTGTTTCAGATTCACTTTGTAGGTAAAGGAATATAAGTTGGGATGCTCCCTGGAAAAAATGGAACAAAAGACAAACAAAGATAAATTGCATGCTTATATAAAAAATTACGATACAACACATAAACAAAAAAAATCAAGGCTTAGTGAGTCTAAGGATTAGGTTGGTACAGGATTCATGCAATACTGTAGGTGGCAGTATCTGAATGAAAAAAAAAAAAGAAAAAAATTACAAACTGGAAAAAAAAAAACATGAAAAGACGATATTTCACACTTTGATTGCATTCCATTTTTCTTTGGTTTGTTTTTGTTTAACGTCCTATGAACAGCCAGGGTCATTTAAGGACGTGCCAGGTTTTGGAGGTGGAAGAAAGCCGGAGTACCCAGAGAAAAACCACCGGCCTACGGTCAGTACCTGGCAACTGTCCCACGTAGGTTTCTAGGTTTCGAACTTGCAACCCAGTGGTGGAGGGCTAGTGATAAAGTGTCGGGACACCTTAACCACTTGGCCACCGCGGCAAAAAAAAATCATGCATGTTTTAATACTAAGTAATCCAATACTCTTTTTTTAAAGATATAATTTTGCAGGACAGATTTCTGTACGTTACATAATGGATGGACAGGCACATTGCTACAGGTTATGGTGTAAGTGGCGTGCATTGAATGTTATTCATCATAATCATTAATATTAATATAACATACCAATATTTATGGAATGCTTTTTTAATCATAGGACCCAGGCTGACATTTTCAACACAAAGTGCATATTATATGCTTTATCTGTATCTTGGGCTGGGATATTTTGCCAAGTCCCTATGATGTTAATGAATTAGAGTATTTAGTGTGTATACCAGAGATTTGTGTGTTTGTAACACCATATACATATACATGAAAATGGCCGAGTTACTTTGCGATCATAATTATCACAAAATGAAGTAAGTGTAAAGATAAATTTACAATGAATTAAATAATCATTTTCATTTTTCCCATTTCTAAATGTACCATTTTTCAGGCTGCCGTTATCATATATTGGGTTTACATTGGATATGCCAGGTATATGCATGCTTGCATTTTGCTTTTTATTCTTGATTTTTCAATAAAGATATTAATAACAATGGTTGGTTTCTGGGTATATATAATAACTGTCAGAAATACCAAAAATCTCTGATATACAGCTATAGCTACTGAACATTCAAAATTTCAAATAAAACTTTCTTAGGAAAATGTGAAAAAAAAAAAAAAATCTTTATATTTATATAGCTGTCCTTATATCATACGGACTGTCTACATTACACACATAAACATCCCTACTAATGTATCATGTTTTTTTTTTCTCTACATAATAATTGAAAACCATTTCAATCTTCAAATATCTGTCTGTTTTAAGAAAGATATGCTAGGGATTATAAGAGATCCATCGGATGAATTTAAATAGCTGTGTATAATCGTGAAGACCTTGACATACTACACTGGTAAAATGCAGATACGGGTAATTCTATAATTTACAGCATTATTATGATAACCAGGTTCACTTTGAGGAACTGGAGGATAAAATTAAAACATGTGATTTTCATATTAGACCTTCCACCAGGCAAATGCATGCACTTACGTTTTACAACAAATTTTGTATACCAGGTACACTGTATATCTAAATACATGTACAGGTACACTGTATATCTAAATACATGTACAGGTATATCTACCATATTTATTCTAATAAACGCCCTGGGGGCGTGAAATTTTTCCAAGGTGGGGGGGGGGGGGGGTTTAATGGAGATAAAAATTTCAGAGTCGGTAAGTTGTGAGATCTGTTGTATGTACCCATTTCACACCATGAAACATATAGTGGTACTATGTATATAGTTACTGAAACTTTGTTTTGTGGTTTGTGTTAGTTTTATGTTGGATCATATCCTTTAAATAATTACCTCTGGACACACGTGGATAGATATATAACTGTGCCATGGTAAGTTTATTAGGGTGGGGGCGTTTATTAGAATACATAGAATTCAAGCACCAAGCAAATTTAAAGTGATACAGGGATTAGTCAAAATTTTGGGGAAACAAAATTTCTGAGACATCAATAATTACCAACTTCTGTAAAACTTGCAGATTGTTAAAATAGTTGTAGAATGTAAGTAATTCTCCATTTCAAATTTCTTGAACTTTTGTAAGTCACCAATAAGGATGCACTTATTATGGAAATTTGGGGAGACAATCAGAAATAAGAAAAACAAAATCAGACGAGGAATTCAAAATTAGGCTAATCCAAGTAAGACAATAAATCATGCTGTATACATGTACATGCATGCGTGCATGGATATATACTATAGCAAAGTTATGGGAATCAACCTTCATCGCTGGCCAGTTTTTTCAGGGATGTAGCAACCAAACCAATGACCAGCGCAACGATTACAGCAACAATTCCTAGAACTACAAAACAAGCCTTCGAACCGTCACCCATTGTCTCCTCTGATCCCTTAAATCTAACTGAAAGGAATGTTTTCTGAAACAAACAAAAGCAGTTTAATCAATCTGCATTCATTTACTTACGACTGATCTCATCATAATGATTATATGCTTTTACTGTTTATGAAACAAAATTGACTTTAAAACCATCTTTACAAAGGTCTATAATATAACCATATTTTATATACATGTAGTATATAACCATGTCATCATGGACCAAAATATTTGACCAGTTTGTAAAGGTGTTCAGTTTAAAGTGATAGATCTTGAGATTTGAGATGAACATTATCCATGCATAAAATTGTCACATCTGATTATTAAACGCTTGTTAGATTGCATTTATTATCAGTATAAATGCAATCTGGGTAAAAGAGGGTTATAATAAATAATAGGTAGCATGACTATTTCTGTCACCCAGATTGCATTTATATTGACAATAAATGCAATCTTACAAGCATTTAATTGTTACATTTACATAAAGATATGTTAAACTCTGTCTTTCTTTAATAAATATGTCTTTTTAGTACTATCCAATGTGTAAATAATTCTTATTTTTGCATTTGTAGGATGAATAAATGTAATTTGAACGATTTTTTCCCCTAAAAAGTTAAGCTCATAATGTCTAGTGATTTTGGCTTTTCTTCGTAACAAGGACATACACCATTTGGGATATTAGGCAATACCAGTTTGTGTATTACACGCAAGTTGGCGGTTTTCCCAAAATGTACACAAGTCCTTCAGTTATGTTGAGTGCATTATATTGTAATGTAACATAAATCTGGCGTTCCCATCGCACATAACAGCACTTAAGTGTGAATATTGTGTTAAGTGCTAATATAATCAGACTAATAAATGCAAATATGATATACCTACAACTTCCCTAATCATGCTTGGAGGCACGCACAGCCTCACATTACAGGGAATTGATTACGAAATACCCCCGATCGCCAGATCTGTTATTTGTGAAATCATATCGACATTAAAATATTTTGTTAACTTATCCATCTTAATTATGAAACATTAATCAAGCAATCCTTGATTATCTAGGAACATCGCTGATGACAACACCCTACCTTTCCAACGTCGAGGACAAGATCTTTCCTGTTTCCTGGCTAAACAAGATAACACTAAGTAACCCCAGTCTTTATTCTCTGTCTCTACTTACATTTTGGACTCAACTGCGTAAATGTTTTACGTTTGAAATCTTCCGTCACTCGTTGGGAGTTGTTTCCCTTTAGTCAAGATTGTGCGTAGAACACAGATTGAAAAGTTTAAGTCTGTCTTAATTTCATAAAGCTAGTGTTATAAATAGAAAATAGAAGACACTCTTTAATTAAATCTAATTAATCAAACTTTGACGGAATTACAAATTTAACAGAGAATCTCCATTTGGAGGTTCGTAACGACAGAGGTTTGCGTGATGTCTCTGGTAAGTACATACATGTAAGTTAAGTGTGTTTGCTTGGTTAAATATCGCCCCCTTAATTCATCCTTGGTCATGGTGAAAAGGAATGTTGCCGTAAGAGCTGGTGTCTGTACTACTGTAATTCTATTTTTAGTATCAATGTTATTGAGCATCTGTCAAACATATGTCCACAGGGTATTGGCACGATTTTAACTAACGATCCGATCGTGTCAAGTCCCTGTGTGTATGTGAAAATATACGTCGGTAGATGCAACTGCTAGACAGCTGACAAATAGATAAATAAAATAGCTAACATAATAAATAAATAAAATGGCTTCGATGACCCTGGCCAACTGTTCAAGACTTATACCAGAGACATATATCTATAGGCCTAGATCTATATGTCTCTGCTTATACTAAGCAGAGACCTATATACTAGTATATAGGTCTCTGTACTAAGCAAATCCATGTGTTACCTAGTAATTAGAAGAATGTGATAGACGGACGATCCGAACGGTCAAGTCGACTGGTGGGACCAGAGACCTATATACTAGTATATAAGTCCCTGGTGGGACGTAGTGTTGTCGGTTAACTTTTCAAGATGCAGCTCAAAACTCATTTCAACTTCTGTCGCTAAAAGGTGCGAAGAGAGGTCTAACGAGGAACATTTTTTAGGAAAGTACAATTTAAGTATTATGTGACGTCTCCTATAGTCGACGAAGATATTTCGACTGAGTGAATCACAATGAACTAGACTGCCCAATAAAGACACTTTAAGTTTTTTTTACTGCATTGAGAATTGCCAAGCTAAATTCTAATACTAGATTATCTGCCCCTAGTTTAAAACTTAGAATCAGACATATTCTAGTGACCAAAATCCTAAAGCTCAATTTTATTTATAATTTTGATATTCTAATGACAGGGGACCAATCTACAATGCACCTAAAAGTTATGCTGAGCTATATGTACAGATTCTTAACTCGTTCTCCATTTTGTATTTTGTATTGCTGTTCACGTATGTACTAATGGGCAATATGGCCCACAGTCAATAAAGAAATTGAATAGTGATCATGACGACAGACAGAAGAGATAAACAGAACCGTTCAAGACCAAATTATAAGTTGTCATTTATTCACGGAGCAATGTTGATCTTCGCAGCCAAATTATATATCTTATTTAAAGTTTATGAGATATCTTATATCTTTTATAATATATCTTATATAATATATATATTATGTATTTCTCTCGGTACAACTACGACAGGAAATTCAAATCTATATATCTTCGGATCACCAACACATATTGCATATGATACATTGCGCTAATAAATAGATATATAACTTAGCAACACAAATGACGAAGGAAGACAACTTTTTGACTCGTGCCCTGATCCGGGCCTCGAACTCACGGTCTACGACACCCAATCGCCTAGCCAGAAATACCCGCAGCTTATACCGCTGCGCCACATCGGCGTTTCTTTAATATTCTTTATAAGATATATTAAATACTTTATGAGATACAGAAAAGTATATGATACATAGTGTATACCTTATAAATTACATGTATATACGCTATTTCATTTATTATATAGAAATATCTTATAAAGTATATACGATATCTCATATAATTAAGTGAGATATCTTATATGATTCGGTTGATCATTGGACCAACATTTGCTCCATGGATAAAAGATAACTTGACTTGCCATACGTGTGTATTGTATGTTACAGTTGTGAGATGATATATACAATCGTTATTTTGTGAACACTTCCTTCCATTGCTCTGACTCTATTTACAACGTAAGTGTAAACTTGTCTATACATATCACGAGGCCTCAATATTCCCTGTGGAAGTTTTAGACATACGTACACACAACGTGTATATAAACACGTCTACGTAGGAAATCTGTGTTCAGCTACCACTTCATTCATAAAAGTGGCTGTTCATACTACTAGTCCACAGCGACATCATCAGAGTTCTCTTAGAGTCCAGTCGCGATCAAAGGTCTATATATAAGCAAAACAAAAAACAAAAAAAACTTCTTAGCAGTGACAATTTTTTTAAACATGTATAGGTCTACAATTTCATTAAGTAAAATTGTTTCTTGCTGAGCTGATTCACGCTTGTGATTTTTTTTATACAGTTCTTTGTCGGCTTGCTCATCATAGAGTTATACACTTAGATTAAAAGCCGAAGCAAAACAAAATGGACATATCATATCGTCAATGTACAAGGAAGATGTATTCCGAGTAAGCAGTGTCATATCCGAGTGGAGAAAAGAAGATAATGTCAAATTGCGGACAAGATCGTAGCAATAAATTGGAAAATTACTAGGAAAACAAGACAAGCTTGCCATGCTGATAAGTTCATCTCCAAATAAACGAGACTATCTCCCGATAATCGGCCACGTTTTTAGAAATATTGTAATATATGTTCTGGTCGCGAAACTATATACAATGTTGGTGTATGATTTAAGTCTCGGTACATTATTAGTTTGTTTGTTGGGTTTATCGCCCCATGCAATGTTAGGGTCATTTTGAGGCGCGGTATCTTTGTAGTAGTTGGTGACTACCTCACTGAACATCATACGAGAGGCCCGTTGCATGCCCCCAGAGCAATTATTATATGTTGAATCATTCATTGTCTTCTGTTATCATGAGATTCTCGTCTTTGGCACGGACACTACTATATCTTCTTTTAATTAAATACATTCAAAATGTTATTAAAAGTCGTTTACATTTGTGAACGTTAGTAAAATGTTTGTCGTTATAACCATATCACCGAATAAAATAAAACCCAAAAATAGGTTTTGAAACAGTTATCCATATGTAGCAGACATGTTGTCGCCATAGATACAAAGACTTTGCGATACGGCAATGTACTTTTAAATATGTGTTTCCGTGAAGTTTTGGTGTTTAAACTAATCAAAACAGTGTACCAAATTCTGTTGAGATATTCCGTGTGTTTATCACAGGAACAACACTAAGGGGCCCATGAGGGGGTATCTGAACAGAGCTTTTGAAGTAAAGACTTTTGACGTCATATCGTAAACATCAAGCTAAAAAGACTGACGCTGTCAGCACAACTCCTACATGTACAAACTATCCAGTGTTACTACAGAGCTACACGTATAATTAAATGTGTATTCACCATTGTATAGTAATTGTATTACTGAAACCATTGTCGTTAATTGTGAATATTCCTTACCACGACTTCAGCTACAATGCACACTGCACTTGAATCTCTATATAATGAACACCGAAATTTTTACCGAATTTTAATCTAGCTCCCAAAAACTCTCAAAGTGAGCGATACACACTAGGGAAGGTCCAATTGCATTTATAGACTATAACACATTCTCAAGTCACTGTGGTACACTGTACTATTTAAATGCATGTTTGAATTTCATGGAAGTTGCTGCATTTTTCAATTTTCATTTTGAAATAATAATTAAATGTAATGAGATATTGTTGAAATATTTTTTTATCATAAAAGTAGAAATTATTAAAGCTTAATATTATTAAGAAGATAATGAAGAAAACGATTATGAAGGGCTTCGGATACGTGAACATACAGCTATACATTATACATGTATCTCTCATAAATATACATGTATTTATATACAAATATAGAAGATTAATATATTTAGGAAAATGACAATGATTTTATTCTCATTTTATAATGTAGATAATTACATACACGATATACATTATATATATATAATAAAATAAAAAGCCAAACACAGATCTGCTGTCTCCCTAGTACTTTCGCGGCTACATTCTGCCGCTCTTCAGGGGATTATCAATTATTATAAGAGCGGCAGAATGTAGCCGCGAAAGTACTAGGGAGACAGCAGATCTGTGTTTGGCTTTTTAGCCCACCATCATCAGATGGTGGGCTATTCAAATCGCCCTGCGTCCGTGGTCCGTCGTCCGTCCGTCCGTCCCTCCGTCCGTCCGTCCGTCCCTCCGTCCGTCCGTCCGTCCCTCCGTCCGTAAACAATGCTTGTTATCGCTATTTCTGAGAAAGTACTGATGGGATCTTTCTCAAATTTCATATGTAGGTTCCCCTTGGTGCCTAGTTGTGCATATTGCATTTTGGGACCGATCGGAAAACAACATGGCCAACAGGCAGCCATCTTGGATTTTGACAATTGAAGTTTGTTATCTCTATTTCTGAGAAAGTATTGAAGAGATCTTTCTCAAATTTCATATGTAGGTTCCCCTTGGTGCCTTGTTATGCATATTGCATTTTGGGACCGATCAGAAAACAACATGGCCGACAGGCAGCCATCTTGGATTTTGACATTTGGAGTTTGTTATCGCTATTTCTGAGGAAGTACTGAAGGGATATTTCTCAAATTTCATATGTAGGTTCCCTTTGGTGCCTAGTTATGCATATTGCATTTTGGGACCAATCGGAAAACAACATGGCCGACAGGCAGCCATCTTGGATTTTGACAATTTGAGTTTGTTATCGCTATTTCTGAGGAAGTACTGAAGGGATCTTTCTCAAATTTCATATATAGGTTCCCTTTGGTGCCTAGTTATGCATATTGCATTTTGGGACCAATCGGAAAACAACATGGCCGACAGGCAGCCATCTTGGATTTTGACAATTTGAGTTTGTTATCGCTATTTCTGAGGAAGTACTGAAGGGATCTTTCTCAAATTTCATATATAGGTTCCCTTTGGTGCCTAGTTATGCATATTGCATTTTGGGACCAATCGGAAAACAATATGGCCGACAGGCAGCCATCTTGGATTTTGACAATTGAAGTTTGTTATCGCTATTTCTGTGAAAGTACTGAAGGGATCTTTCTCAAATTTCATATGGAGGTTCCTCTTTGTTCCTGGTTATGCATATTGCATTTTGAGACTAATTAGAAAACAACATGGCCGACAGGCAGCCATCTTGGATTTTGACAATTGAAGTTTGTTATCGCTATTTCTGTGAAAGTACTGAAGGGATCTTTCTCAAATTTCATATGCAGGTTCCTCTTTGTTCCTGGTTATGCATATTGCATTTTGAGACTAATTAGAAAACAACATGGCCGACAGGCAGCCATCTTGGATTCTGACAATTAAAGTTTGTTATCGCTATTTCTGTGAAAGTAATGAAGGGATCTTTCTGAAATTTCATATGCAGGTTCCCCTCAGTGCCTAGTTATGCATATTGCATTTTGAGACCAATCGGTAAACAACATGGCCGACAGGCAGCCATCTTGGATTTTGACATTTGGAGTTTGTTATCGCTATTTCTGAGGAAGTACTGAAGGGATATTTCTCAAATTTCATATGTAGGTTCCCTTTGGTGCCTAGTTATGCATATTGCATTTTGGGACCAATCGGAAAACAACATGGCCGACAGGCAGCCATCTTGGATTTTGACAATTTGAGTTTGTTATCGCTATTTCTGAGGAAGTACTGAAGGGATCTTTCTCAAATTTCATAAATAGGTTCCCTTTGGTGCCTAGTTATGCATATTGCATTTTGGGACCAATCGGAAAACAAAATGGCCGACAGGCAGCCATCTTGGATTTTGACAATTGAAGTTTGTTATCGCTATTTCTGTGAAAGTACTGAAGGGATCTTTCTCAAATTTCATATGCAGGTTCCTCTTTGTTCCTGGTTATGCATATTGCATTTTGAGACTTATTAGAAACCAATTGCATTTTGAGACTTATTAGAAAACAACATGGCCGACAGGCAGCCATCTTGGATTTTGACAATTGAAGTTTGTTATCGCTATTTCTGTGAAAGTACTGAAGGGATCTTTCTCAAATTTCATATGCAGGTTCCTCTTTGTTCCTGGTTATGCATATTGCATTTTTAGACTAATTAGAAAACAACATGGCCGACAGGCAGCCATCTTGGATTCTGACAATTAAAGTTTGTTATCGCTATTTCTGTGAAAGTAATGAAGGGATCTTTCTGAAATTTCATATGCAGGTTCCCCTCAGTGCCTAGTTATGCATATTTCATTTTGAGACCAATCGAAAAACAACATGGCCGACAGGCAGCCATCTTGGATTTTGACAATTGAAATTTGTTATCGCTTTTTCTGTGAAAGAACTGAAGGGATCTTTCTCAAATTTCATATGGAGGTTCCCATTGGTGCCTACTTATGCATATTGCATTTTGAGACCAATCAGAAAACAAAATTGCTGACAGGCAGCCATCTTGGATTTTGACAATTAAAATTTGTTATCGCTATTTCTCAGAAAGTAATGAAGGGATCTTTCTGAAATTACATATGCAGGTTCCCCTCAGTGCCTAGTTATGCATATTGCATTTTGAGACTAATCAGAAAACAACATGGCTGACAGGCAGCCATCTTGGATTTTGACAATTGAAGTTTGTTATCGCTATTTCTGTGAAAGTACTGAAGGGATCTTTTTCAAATTTCATATGTAGGTTCCCCTCAGTGCCTAGTTTTGCATACTGGGACCAATACGAAAACAACATGGCCGACAGACAGCCATTATAGCTAAATCTTAAATTCTATATATAGGTTCCCCTTGTTTGAATAGTACTAGAGGGCTGTTTCTGAATTTACACAGATAAGTAAGACTTAGAGGAAGGGAAAAGTAGGGAAAAGATCAATCTGACATGGAACCTATAAAGATCATTCAATGGTGGGCGCCAAGATCCCTCTGGGATCTCTTGTTATTTTATTATTATTTACCGTCACATGGACATTTCAACTTTATTCTATATATATATATATATATATACTTACATTTTATAAACAATGGCACTGCTAACGTAGAGTCAAGTCGAATACTTATTTTCTTAAGGAACTTCAAAAGTGAAACCAATGCGTCATCGACTACAACAACATTAAAAAGAGTATTGAATTTAAAAGCACTTGGCCTTTCATGATAGTTCCGAGATAAAAAAATGTTTATATTTGTTAATACAGCTGTATTGAAATTCAAATTCAAAAATTAAAACAGAAACAGTAACACGTACACATAGTATCACGTACTTAGATACAGCTGAGGTATAGCGCGGAACACGATCATCACTACTGCTACACTAAAATATATATTCCCCCTCTGATGGCCTCTCTGTGATTAAGTTTACATTTGAAGTTTTGGTGTGTAACACAGGTCAGTGAGGAGAAGGAGAGGCGAGAGTTCAGGTGTATGCGGTATATCGTCAGCAAAACGGCAGTGTAGACATCATCTATAGTAAATAGTAGTAGACCGGATTTCATCCCGAAGGATTTCATTTCAATTGGTTTTCATCTGGATTGTGCCGCATTTCACCTGTACGAATACAGGTAAGTGAGAACATGCATTACACTCAATTTGTTTATCTAAGTGTCATACATACTTTAATATATCGGTGATCAGTCATCTTAACCATAATACAATATAACAGATTGATATTCTAAAAAGAACTGTTACAATACATTTTTTTTAGATAAATAAAACCAATCACAAAATCACAAATTCCAGTCCAGAGAGCAGGTCCTTGGGACAGTCCCTACCTACCAAACTCTCTGAAATCGTACTGCCATATACATAATGATTTAAAGACTTCTTTTACAATAACTGCATTAAAACATTATGCCTTTTAAAGTAGTATTGAATATCATGTTCTTGCTCTGTATTACATATGTAAAGGGTAAGTATCTTCTATGTCTAGGGACATTTTGAAATTAAGTATGATACAAGTACACAATGTGTTTTTTCAAGGTAGAATCACCGTTGATGAACTCAGATAGGAAATTTTGATAAACAATAACTTATAATTACATTGAAATAATAAGTTGATAATAAAAGCATCTGTGAAATTTTGTTATTGTAACGATTTAAAAAAAAATTGTCAATCAAAGTGCATATAAAACTGTAGAAATATATCTTGAAATCAATTACATTAAAGAAAACGCGCTGATTTACTGCAGAACAGGAAAAAAAACTAACTACGTGTACATATATCAAAAGAAATAGTTTGTATATCGACAATCTTGTGTCAATTATGTCGACAATGAATGCCATCTAAAGTCAGTTCGAAAGTTATACATATAGTTAAAACTATTTGCTTTCTTGTTGATTCTAAGTCGGTCTAGACTAAAATAAATTATAAAGTTCAGACAGAAAGAACCACGAGAATGAGTCTCTATCGTCACAATTATGACGTCATAATGACTTGGTTGGTTCTATTTTAAGTTATACGTGTTAGCAAATGCTAAGGTCATATCAGAGGATATCCGTGGACGATTAGACATTTTATAGTGCTATCACAATGAAATATCATGCTTGGACATTATAGAGGAGGACCCCTCTTCACTTCTCCCCTAACCCCTTCTCTTTCATAAAATGCATTGGCAACGGACTTAACCGTTGAATTATACTAGCTACTGTTTTTTTTATCAAGTTGAACGTGAATACAAGATCAATAATTTCCAATAGTCAGAGTCTAAGATTTGTCTAGGTCTAGACCACATGTTTGTCCCTAAACCCATGCTCCATCTGAGTATGCTCTTTCATTTCCAACTGTTCTAGAACAATGCAGACATATTTGGTTGCTCTTCCGGACAAGCGTTTTAGCAGAATATCGCCAATGTAGGAAACTATTGTCTTACTCCATGTATAGGTCGGTTAGAGCGCCGGCCACGTAACCTCAGGTGAAGATCCCAGGTATGTGGTGCGACGCTCCCTACCCGTGTTGGTTTTTGTTTCTCGGGAATCTTGTGTCCATGGGCAAGATTCTTTATCTTAATTGCTCTGGTTACATGCGACGGGCTACCCGTATGTTGTTCAGTGACGTAGTCACCAAGGTGACACCGCTTGACTGTTCGAGGGGCAATAACCCCAACAAACTAGCAAACGATCCACATAGGATGTGGGACGGAGGGGGTTGGAGCCTCCGATCAAGATTCTAAAGATGAGATCGACAGGAAATTTGGTTAAATATCATTATATTCATAACAATAAGTAGTTATGCTAATCCTTTTCTCAAGACTTGGATGCTAATCCTTTTCTCAAGACTTGGATAGTACCCCAACTGTCGGAAATTTTCCTTTTGTAGGTAAAGATATCTCTTCGTTGAGCAAAAATACTGTAGGGGGGGGGGGGGTGATATTGTGGAGGGATGGGGAATGGGATTAAAACAATAGCTCGTAAAACTTGGATTTTGGTGCTTTTACATCATATTTAAACACGGGTGGCGAAAATTGCATAAACTTCATACAATACATGTATAATGTACGTTCACAATACAAACTGAAGCATGTCTAACTTGGTCCAGGAAATCTTAGTTACTACACAGTTCTCACCTTAACTACTTTATCGCATTGGATACCTGCCGAGTGTTAACTAACCCCGAATAATGTACTCAAACGTAGGCATGGATAAATCTTTAATCAAATCAGCCGCACTTTCTCTAATAGGTTTCTAGATAAAGATGGGATTGACTCTGAGTCCGATATGACATCTACCATTATTTTCACCGGATTGATGTTCGTTTCATGACAATATGGCAAGATGTTTATCACAAAACTGTTGTTAGCATTTTAATGCAACCAGCTTTAGATCTGCAATCAAAGATCTGGGAAAGTGATCAACTTTTAAAATGACTCTCAGTGTCTTCCCCCTATCTCTCCACTACCCCCCCCCCCCCCCTCTCTCTCTCTCTCTCTCCCCTCCACCATATCCCCTTCTCTCCCTTACCCCTTCTTGTCCCTCCCCTCCCTCTCTCTCACTTACCCCCTCTCTCGTCCTCCCTGTATCTCCCCCTCTCTCCCTCCTCTCTCTCTCTCTCCCCTCCTCGCTCTCTCCCTTCTCCCCTCCCTCCCCTCCCCTCTCTCCTTACTCTCTCTCCCTTACCCCCTCTCTCTCCCCTCCACTCTCTCCCTTACCCCCTCTCTCTCCGTTACCCCATCTCTCTCCCTCCCCTCTCTCCCCCCTCTCTCCCTCCCCTCTCTCTCTCTTACTCTCTCTCCCCTCCCCTCTCTCTCCCTTACTCTCTCTCCCCTCCCCTCTCCCTTACCCTATCTCTCTCCCTCCCCTCTCTCCCTCCCCTCTCTCTCCCTTACTCTCTCTCCCCCTCTCTCTCCCCTCTCTCTCCCTTACTCTCTCTTACCCGATCTCTCTGCCCTGTACTCTCTCTCCTTCTCTCTCCTGCCACTCTCTCCCTTACACCTATCTCTCTCCCGTTATCGGCCCTCTCTCCTCCCCTCTCTCTCCTCACCCCCCCCCCCCCCCGCCCCCCCCCCCCACCCCCCCCCCCCCCCCACCCGGCCCTCCCCCCCCCCCCCGCCCCCCCCCCCCCCCCCCCGGGCCCCCCCCCCCCCGCCCCCCCCCGCCCCTCCAACCCCCCCCCCCCCCAAACCCCCAACCCCCTTCCCCCCCCCCCTCCGCCCCCGCGCCCCCCTCTCCCCCAAAAATCCCCGGCCTCCCCCGTCCCCCCCCCTACCCCCTTCCCCCCATGCCGTCCCCCCCCTCTTCCCTCCCCCCCAGGCCCTCCCCCCCCTCTCCTTCCCCTTTCCCCCCTCCCTCCCTCCCTCCCTCCTTCTCTCTCCCCCCTCTCCTCCCCTCCCTCAGTCGAACCAAAACGCTTTTCCTTTCCTCTGATGGTTTCCCCATATTCTCTTATTTCCTCCTCTCCCCGGCCCCTTTCTTTGGGCCTTTCTATCACTTTTCCTCGTTTTTCCCTTCGTTTTCTTTTTAGAACAGAGCATCGTCAATTTTTCACGTTAGAATCCTGCTGCAAGTAAGGAGTTTGACTCTATATTCAGTATTTAATATTGATAGCCTTAACACATGCTAAACGACCGTTGTTCTTAAATGCCTACTTTGCTAGTGCGAACAGTAATGTTACCAGTCGAATTTTATTTACTAATTAAAAAACTTGATTTGGACAAATCTTGAAAATACATGAGACAAATCGTCAATGTTTTTAACTACTCTCTAGTTTGGTTGGTGTAGATTAACGTCATATCAGCAGCTAAGGTCACTTAAAAGGGCAACACACAGGCTAGAATCACGTGGTTCTGACATCGGACAAACCAGTCGTTTCCGTCCAAAAATACTGAGTGCTTAGCAGAAGATTGGGTTGTCAAGGTGAACGATACCAAATGATACCATAACATACAAAAATGATTAGGTCAATATACGCATGCTCAATACAGTATATATACTAGTATGTAATATGACTGTTAAATGATAACGTTGACTGCCGTGGTGAAGCTGTAGCTATGGATATATCTAAGGCCAGTGTTTATGTTTGTAAAATCAAATCGGAGGAACTGTAAACAACAAAATCTAGGCACGCTTTCCTAACTCTAAACTTGTATGATAGTACTTAGTACCGAAGCATGAAATGGCGGTTATTTATAGGACAAATTCTTAGTACACGTTCCTATCTCGAAAATAATGATATAACAGAGGAACAAATCATATACTCTTTCCTACTTCTGAAATAACATCGATATAAGAAATGCTCTTTATGAAATGTGTCGATCCTCCTGCGCTAACGGAGGGTAAACACTTATTTTTCATTCCTATCTCTAAAATGATATGGAAGCAAGGAAGTTTCTTCATCAAATGTATCGATCCTACTGCGCTAACGGAGGACAAACACTTAATTATCATTCCTACCTCTAAAATTATATCGAGGCAAGAAATACTCTTTATGTAACGAACTAAACTTTCTTCGCGAACAGAGGACAACATCTGAGTACTTTTTCCTATCAAATGTATCGATCCTCCTTCGCGAACAGAGGACAAAATCTTTTCCTATCAAATGTATTGATCCTCCTTCGCGAATAGAGGCCAAACACTTCTTTCTCTTTCCTCTAAAATTATATCAAGACAAAGAATGTGTTTTATTTAATAAACCAAACCTTCGCCAAAGAGGACAGAATCTGAGAACTATTTCTTGTCTATAAAATAATATTGAAGCAAGAAATGCTCGTTATCAAATTATCAATCCTCCCTCGCGAACAGAGGACGACAGATGTGGAATACTTAAATAAAAACCTGCTGAAGAGTGATAAGATACGGCTACATCGTGTATACATACATCAAGACATGGCTATCATCATTGTCTGCCAAAATCATACAAGGGGGATTTCACACTTTTATCCTGTTTTAGCCCTTATAATTCCTTACTATAGAACCATGACAATCCCTGTGATTCCATGTATAATCAGCAATCGTGTTGAATATCATAATGGTACAAACATGGTATCTATAACGCAATCGCACCATCTCGGTTAATTCCGTCAAGGCTCCGAGTCTTAACGGAATTGACCGAGATATTGCGATTGATCTATGGCGATATAAAATAAAGATTATATCTAAAATCTTATCTACAAACCTGACAAAAAGTTTAAGTAATGTTTATGTAAATCCCTGCTTTATGTAGACTTTGGACATGATAAATCTCACGATGCGTCATCCATGCGTCATTCTGAATTAATATTCTCATAACATTCATTAAATGTAATTACTACACTAAAACATTCCCAAGTCTTTGACGACACATTAGGGCGCCCACACACCAAACAACAATCGTGAACCCGTCCACCTTTTTGGCTTTTGTGAATATTCCTGCTCTATATCCAAAATGCATTTACTCCAATAGACTCTATTCACTGAAATACGTGCATTGGCACAATACGCAAATTAGGAATTTAATGATCAACGTACCTACTGTATAGAAACATGCTGGCTTGTATCACTGTTCTAAAGAGAACCTGATGCCAAGATAGTTCAGAAATGGCTTTTGTGGCGCCTTTCCAAATGTTCTGAAATTTTAGAAAAAAAAAACAGCAACATGTTAAGTCTCCAAATCATGTTAATGCAACTTCATATCATATAATTGTTTATTTAGCGATAGACCCTTTCAAAATGTTTTTATACATCTTAGGTTATTTTTCTTTATCTTACCTGTTCACATGTTTACTTTTAAATCGATGATCGTGGGCGGTTTAGATATCACAGCGGAAGGGAGAGGATCTAACGTACGGTCCATCTCAACATACCTGTCGAGGAAAATTCAATTTTTACTTGTGCAATCTTTTGATTTCATATACAGAGTTATTTAAGGAAATATTGTCCTAAAATAACAAGGATTTCAAATGTCTTCTAGAATCTAAAATTGAAAATATCATAAATTCCGTTTCTGCAGCTTCCTACTATGGTCTTTTGTTTTGCTTTGTGTGTGTGACAATTATTACCAGCTCACTTTTTAAATCGATAAAAATCTTCTAGACCATCAACGTTAAATGCAATCAGTTCACCTGTTTACATATCAAACAGCAGCTCTAAGTAGCATGTCTTAACGGGCATACGAGTGACACAAAAATGACATAATATGTAGACAGGGTTTCCAGCCGGAGCACTTTCGATCTACGCTGACGTAATTTTAGATATGATACATGCTCGGATATTGGAAATTGCATCAATATTTTCTCATCGCTTTGTTTTGCATACGTATGTACGAGTAACTTGATGTAGGCAATGAGAAATGTTAGGTAGGTAAGGGGTGAAATAAATACATATACAATGTACACAACATAGAAAAATGTTTGCATGTTTCTCACGACTCCGGAAGGATATCCGCACGTTCCCATCAGAATAAAACAATGCCAACCTTTTGAAACGCCAGGGATGATAGTATTTTGTTTATTTTGTTTTTCATAAAAAAATCTCTTTAAATGTTTCAGAAGCATTTGAAAAATAACAATGTGCAATATGTATATTTTTAAAAACAAAAACAAAACATTCATCGCTAATGTTTTCGTTATCATTGCATGACTTGTAACATTGTCTTGTTTTACCCTTTTAACGTCAATTCTGTGAAGTTCTTGGAACTGCAAAGTCAGTGTTTTCACGATGAGATCGGCGGCGTTACAATAGCGGTCACGTGATCATTATAAATATGTCTATATTTTGACGATCTAATTCTATCTTGACCAGGGGTATCCCCATTAATTTCCAATTGTCCAAATTGACCACAGGAATGATAGACCATGGACTCGACTCGAAACATGCATGCATACCAAACTATGCTTACGTGTGCACATTGCCAAAAGAAAACTAAAGTTAAATTTTTAATTTCAGATGATGTGATAGTAAACAGCTAGCACCAATCAACATGCCGGAGACGACGAGAGCCTCGTTTGGGGGCTGTAAACATTTCGAGTGTCGGGTGATTGGCTATCCCCGGCCATCGATCACGTGGTGGAAGGATGGTTGTGACATCACGACAGATAATAGATATGAATTCGATTACTCTGTCGACGGAACAATCACCATGATTATTAACAAGGTCACACAAAAAGATCAGGGATGTTATCAGTGTCGCGCAGAGAATTCGGAAGGATGGGCTGCAACTGCAGCTTACCTACATGTCCGAGGTAAGCCGAACATAATATTGATTACTCTTAAATAACGATACTAGCATAGACCAAATTGTTCGCTTTCGTTCCGTTTCTTCCTGATAGGTAGCGCGCTTCGATATTTTAATAGACCAATCAGTAATCGGGATTCTAAAAGACTTGGGCCATGGCCAATCAAAATATTGAAGCGCGAGTCGTTATAAGAATTTTAGACCCACATTCATTAAAACCCATGAAAGTTTCATTTTGGTGACTGTAGATGTGATTAATAACAAAAGAAAATCTAATGCTTACGTTCGTAAAACAATACAATTTTAGCACAAGCGTATGCCTCCGGTTGATATTTAGAGAAAAAGAAACCTTAATATTACTATAAAATATCAACAAGGTATAACACTTGAAAATTTGCATTGACTGTGGAACAGAATCGGGCTATATCTTAGAGCGGTTTTAAAACGGGCAACTTGATTGGTCGATAGTTATCGTTAGTATCGTTTACAGAAGTGTCGACCAATCAGATTGCCCGCTGCAAAACCGCTCTAAAATACATGTAGATAGCCTACTTCCGTTATACAGCAGACACATCGTCCGCTAGCACGGCCGTTTCATTGTCACATTACGGAAGAAAGAAAAGCGTTGACAGTTAAGGTTCTAAACCAAGGGCCGTTACTGAAGTATGTGTGCATTCGATATTTTAGTCGGATTAAACTGAAATTCGGATCGAAACGTTTGGTTTGGTTTGGTTTATTTTGTTTAACGTCCTATTAACAGCTAAGGTCATTTAAGGACGGCCTCCTGTGTGTGCGACATGCATGCGTGTGGTGAGTGCGTATGTGTGCCGATTTATAGTGCTGCCTCACTGAAGCATACTGCCGAAGACACCCAGCAGCACACCTCACCCGGTCACATTATACTGACAACGGGCGAAACGAATCTCACACCCCACTTCCGACTTTTTAAGTGTTACACCTTGTTGATGCAGTAGGAGTATAAACTAATGTTTTTTCTCTATAAATACTTACCAGATGCAGACTTATGTGGGGGTATGGAGATGTACAAAGGTCATACAACTTAATACAAACTACTATACACAATGTATACTAAACGTTCTAGTTACGGCTCTTTTGAGAGGAACATAAGGAGGCATAACAAAGATTTGTTTTATGAAATAACTACGATCTACAACAAAGCTTTACAGAATTAGTTATCAGTGCAATCGTCTTTACCTCTACTTTCATTAGCTGAGGTCAACAATTTACTGAGGTCAGGATAATTTACTGAGGTCAGGATAATTTCCATCCCACATATTTCGTGTTTCGTGTTATTATGGAACAAACCAATCAAGATAGCCAAGTTATAATACAAATACAGATAGGAACACTGCGGTACTTTTTGATACAAATTTGACTGTATACGGTCTTGTTTGATTAAGTTGATATTAGAAACGAAGTGACAAGTAGATTCAGTTTTATAATTAGTATTCGACATGTAATTAGTATTCGACATGTAATCAGTATTCGACATGTAATTAGTATTCGACATGTTTACTGTACAGTTGGTAATAGTCGTGGAGGATGAAACTTCACTATATGTATGCGGTCATTAAATATACGAGGGTTGATTGATAAGTTGTGAGCCTCGTACTGAAGGAGGTACTCAAGGATGTTCTTTATAAGTCCCACTTTTCTCTGACTATATAGGACCGTGCACCCAAGGACTGGTCTCATTTGGTTAGTTTATATCGATGAGGTAGCACTCAAAAGTAAACAAGACAAGCGGCTTTTGCAAAATGGACAAAATCGGTTAGGGTTAGGGTGAAAGAGTCTGTCATTTCCATGGCTGCCTTCACGACTGTGGCTTTGAATTGATTAAGTATCCGCCTTATTCACCCGATCTCGCTCCATCAGACTTTCATCTATTTCCAAAACTGAAATCAGGCACCCTAACCCAAACCCTAACATGCAATGGATGACTTTCTGAACAGCCACGAAAAGGAATTCTAAAAAAGTGGCATTGAGGCCTTTAAACACCGCTGGCAAAAGTGTATAGATACTGAAGGGGATTATGTTGAAAAAAGAAAAATACAATATGTCTGGCAAAATTCAAATCCTTCAATATGAGGCTCACAACTTATCAATCAGCCCTCGTATCGCGAAAATTAATTCTCAGCGAATATTGCTACGTATACACATGTACAAACAATATGTAAAGAATTGTTTCCTGCAGAATGTTACAAGGTAGTTTTGATCGAAGTTTTATTCCCATGAAGTTTGTCCGATTGGGAGAACCGCGAAAATATTAGCCCCATGATATTTTACACCTCTACAGTATGCTCCTTGTGAGGATCAATTCACCTTGAAATCTTGTGAAATTGCTGGGTTGTTCTAGTAAGCTTTGTTGTTTGGACTCAAAGAGCGTGTTCGTTTTTAAATGTAATTGTTCAAACATATATCTTGACGGACCTGCAAGTATTAATGCAGATATTTGAAGTCTTTGTCAGAACTTCTTTTATAAATGAATAACTCTGGTCCAACAGTTTTTACCTCGATAAAACGGCACAAGTGTCCCATGGAACCGGTTCAGAAAAAGACATATTCCATGTTCTTTAAAAATAACCAATATCTAAATAAACAAATTGATTGGTATATATTGGGCTGGTGGCCTCCATATGTTAACAGCTGTTTTGACTCTTTTGTATCATCCATCTCTTTAGTCCTGCTAAACCACGTTACTGAGACCAGGATAAAAATGTGACAAAGTCAAGAAAATGGGCGTGTACAAAGGTTAAAATGTAGAAAGCGTGGTATAATTACCCAATAGTTTAATGAATTTCGTGGATTTTGACTAGCTAATAATTAAAAGTGTATATCATGACATCCGTGTTCTTTAGTTTTATTGCCAATATCAGCAGCGAAAGGATTTAGCACAAGTTACATGAACATTATAGACGCCCGTTCCTAATGATATAATTACACGTATACACACGTCATAAGATGGGTAAATAGTGATAATTATGTATAATACGATTGCAAGGAGAGAAAGGGCGAAAGTGGGAGACGCCATGATATTTGAATATACCAAGACATTCATAGGCATATTTTGCACAGATGCCATCATTCATAAGAATTCCACACAGGAAGATAAAGTAGGATCAATTAAATATACAGCAGGGATGTATGAAGTGAGAAACTAAAAACAACAACGAGTATAAAAGAAAAGAGATAAAAACTGAATGGTTTCAGTCGCGTAAAAGATTAAGGAGCTGATACGAGAGTTTAGTTAGGATTTTTATGCAATACCATGCTAAATAGAGAATATAAACCAGATTTTATTGAAAGCCCAAAAAAGTCGTCTCAAAGAAGCATGCAGTGATAAAGAGAAAACCAATTAATTCCTTCGAACCTGCAGAAGATTAATTTCTATTAACTTTGCACTGTAGCTTCTACATACTAATAGCAAAAACATGCAAGAGCCGCTATCTTGCATTTCCATTCGGAACATTTTTAAAGGAAATGATAAACCATGGCATCTGTGTAGACGTTTGTTTGAGAAAGTTTCTTATCTTCGAAAATACACACCCTCCACTCTTGAGGTTGTTTCTACTTTGTGAACATAGGTATGTGTTTCATTTAGTTATAAACATACAATAAATTCTTCAGTTTCTATTCTTTATTTACCGAGACTCATTGCAGGTCATTAAGATAAAAAAAAACAAGGCCGAAGTAATGTAAAGTTCCGTTGAACTGACACGCGCATGCACAGTACTTCTAATTTCAGATTTTCTTCTCTTCTTAACCAAGTATCAAATAAAACAATTAGTTTCTATAAAAGAATATGTTTAATTCCTATTATTATTTGAGCGCTAAAAGTGTCTATATTTGAAAAATACATATATTGTAACATTTGATTTATGCTTATGACAAAATCGCATGTGTTGATGCCAAATTCAAAGATGTTTTGTCTGTAATATTTAAATGCTTCGCACGTTCCTTTGCCGAGTCTGTACCAGTGGAACGCACTTTGATCTCAATATAAGTGAGTTCTCTATATGGTATTTGTCCCTACAAAATATACGCTTTAAATATTAAAATCGATTAATGTTCTCTTTAACAACGTAACCGGATGCAGATTCAATACCCGAATATTTCTACTACACAAATTTATCAGAAAGTGAAAATTTCTCGTCTCCTTTTGAATTCTGCCATGATACGCTTCAGAAAACAGACCACGTAAACCGGTTTGGTTCTGCTGATATTGGTAGTTCGGCAGATTTGCACCGGTTCATCGAGTCTCAGATTTGTTGATTATTAATTGTTCCTCCTTCATTTGAGGAGAGTCATCCTGACATGCGCTACAAGTGGAGGATGTATATTTTTACACTTCCGGTTTTCTTGTAAGCGTTTATAATCAGGAGCTGGGAAGTTGTTATATTTTGTAGATGCGTTTGGACATATACTGATATGCATACAGTAATATAGGATGTCTTAGTTGGTAAAATTAACATTCGGTAAAATATATTTATATGTGTGTATAAAAAAAATTAATTGAAATTTTTTTTTTAAAAGAATTAAAAAAAAAAAAAAAAAAAAATCTTCGCACCTGTTTTGAGACACATTTTGATACCTGGGATGTAACAGTCATATTGAGCAGTAAAAGTTTTATCATTAGATAATAATTGGACCCATGCATCCTTAGGTGAAGATGAGGTGTCTCGCGGTTTGTGTTGTCCTTTGGCAAGACACCTTTCCCCAAACGCTCTGGATACCGTGTGACTATATATAGCCTACCGTGTGGTGTTTTGTAAAGTAGTCACCATCTACTACAGGCAGACACCACCTCAAAATAACCCGGATTGGTTGTTGACGGGGCGATAAACCCCAAATATTATATAATGTGAAAACAGCTAAACGTTTCTGTTATACCTCTATTTTCCACGCCATCACAGGCCTTTCTGCTAACATAAATAACTCTCGACTGCAATAATCATTCGTTTGAATTTGGCATTCTTTCATACTTGCCGTAAAGCTTTCATCACTGCTGGTAGTCGGTTTGGTTTTTAATGTTTATGATTTCATAGCGTGAAATGCATTATACGGGTATATACGTCACAGTGTCGATTTCAGATGATGGACGAAACAAGTTACGCATGCGCGATGATTGATTATGATATAATATTATAACTATGTTCTTTGGTTTTTAAACTATGACCACATTTAGGAGACGGGTCACGTTGGAATGGAATCGCCGAAACGGAATGAAAATGATATATAAAAGGAATGAAAATGAAATTATGAAAACGAAACGAAAACGCAAAATATATCTACTAAAACCCTGACATCCCTGTATGCACGAGAAGCAACCAATCAAAATGGTTAGAAAAACAAAGAATACCGACATAATAACAAAACCGTACTAACAACTCAATGCGGTGAAACGAAAGCAAAATCGATAAATAGAAATTATTATAAAACGTCATCTAATGAGATATCTTCTACATCTGTAAACTGTATTCATCATAATCAGTATAAAAAGCAAAATTATTTACTGTTCAATACGGAAAGGTAAAACATATTTATACATTCGTATAGCAACAATTATATGACGTTAGTGTACGTAGTTAACGGACAGGTCGGTTAAATTCAGTAAGAAAATATAAGTACGTTGCATTTCTGTACCGAAAATTCATTTGGAATTCCTGAGAAGACAGGTTCAAGATAAAACAGGATAAAATTAATGTACATAGACATTGTAGTGGATGCCTCAAGTTCTGGTGAATACTGGTCGGATGTCAGGACGTCGGTAAAGTCAGTGGTCGGTAAAGTCAGTGGTCGGATGTCAGGACGTCGGTAAAGTCAGTGGTCGGTAAAGTCAGTGGTCGGATGTCAGGACGTCGGTAAAGTCAGTGATCGGATGTCAAGACGTCGGTAAAGTCAGTGGTCGGATGTCAGGACGTCGGTAGAGTCAGTGGTCGGATGTCAGGACGTCGGTAAAGTCAGTGGTCGGTAAAGTCAGTTTTCACTGTATATTAAAAAAAGTAACTTGAAATTTCTTATCTGATCGCTAAAGAAAACACAACTTGTAAGCTAATGCCGTTTTTATGATATAAGAAAACGTATTTCTGCTGGCGGAGAGTCATAAATGTTAGATTGCTGGAGTCAATACATATTACGACATCCGGCTGGAAAACGAGAGTGTTTATACAACGTCTTTTGAATGAACGGAAATAGCTGCTGATATTGATATTGAGAGAAGCTGGACAGGTGATATAGACAGATTTCTGTAATAAACTGGTGCTGATGTAAACCTCTCTAAAATCTATTTTAGTCCGTCTCACGTCACAGAGTATAAACTTGTGATTGATTCCGAAAAGTCCCCCTCCCCTGACCTGAGGCGTGTGTCAGTGATGGCAACCAGACGTAAACCGCCATACAAGTTAAATCTTATGATAACTTATCACTCGCTGGGTTTGATAGCCTGATTGTTGTCGAAACTCTTGGATGAAATTACTTGTAAGTGCAGCTTAACTTAAAAAACTGAGAGTTAAGATCTTACGTGTATTGTTTTGATGGTTTCATATTGTGTTTATGTTTAACACTGATAAGTGGGAGTCAAGAAACGGACGTGTCATTTTTTTTTCATTTTGAAACTAGGTCAGATACAATAAAAATGAACAAGATTTGGAGAAAAAACGATAAATCCAATATGTTAACCATTTTCTTTTTTTTTCAGAACTGAAATGTTTTCTATATCGGTATGACATATGTAATATTTCAGTAACGGTTAATTTATTCACGCTGTCGACACAAGCAGACGTATGTTTCTCGCGTTATTAGAACATTTTTTTCTAAAAAGATTTTCGAAAATTTCCGAAGCAACAAAACGAAACAAACGTTAAACCGTTTTATATGTACATAGATAATCTTACATAATAATGTGATTTATCGAACGAGTTTAATAATCCGATATGTCACATATATCATATAACTCAATATTTAAGAAAATAAGCGAAATTCTAAACTTCATTTCACTATAATTCTAATTCCGACTTTAAAGTGAACTTTTCCACTAACAAAACAATAATGTTAATTGATTTTATTGAATAATTGATGACGTCATAATAGCGTTATTACACACGTGTCTTACAATATTTACGGCATACCGTATGACATAATAAGAGTATGAAAGTTATAGTGTAAATCTAACTCACATTTAGAACTCTATCATAATTTTCAAACCTCTCAAAGCTAGACAGAATGGTTATAAAGTACACGTTCTTATTTTGACATTCTCAATTTTTAGCACGTGACTGACTTAAAAAGATTACCGCAATATTGAATCGGCGCATCTACATTAATCAACATATAAACGACATACATTAACTACAGATAACACTATCATAATGAGTGGTATGATTTCAGCACAAAAACCGCTTAAATAAAATAACGTCTAAAATGATTGCCGGTAAAATAAAATAACGTCTAAAATGATTGCCGGTAAAATAAGATTTCCACTAAAATATGATTTTCTCTAAAATAAGATTTCTACTAAGAGAAGATTTTCGTTAAAATACGATTTCCACTAAGATAAGATTTTCGCTAAAATTACATTACCGGTAAAATAAGATTACCGCTAAAATCAGATTTCCCCTAAATTAAGAGTTCCGCTTAAATAAGATTTCTGCTTAAATATGCACGCTAACAGTATAATATCTCCACGTAACATACTCTTTATTAGCTTGACTATATCTCCGGTGTTCAGGGAGTAAGTTATCCATTTACCACGTGTTAGTATGCAATGAAAAACCGAAAATAATATTAACATTGGCAAAGAGATATAAATCAACAAGCACAGAATTATTGATACAGAAACAGATATTCTGAGAAAGTTCCCGGTATAATATCTTTTTGATGAGCCTTTGATAGAGATTTTATTGATGGAAATTCCGGTAGCAGTAGATCTAAGTAGATTCTTGTCCATTCGTCGGTGTTTCCAGACTCATCTGCTATTGATAATGGTGATTGTATCTGCCTTATTATATAAATGCGTAGAATATGTGAAAAAGGTTTAATAAAAAAAGGGTTTAAAAAAGTAAGCGAATATCACATTTTTTTGTAAATGTTTTTTTTAACATTCAATAAATATTGCTATGAGGGATATAATTCTTAAGAGATGAGTTATGTTAGATTGCTTTTTGATAAAATATTCATGAAAGGGATTTTTAAGTGAATAACACATTTTTTTTGCTGATAATTTGGTATCTTATTACACATATGACACATTGGTAAATAACACATGTCTATATGAATAATGTAACAGATGCATATCGAATAATGGGCGACAAACGGCTGGTATCAACGGCTACAAACGGCTGGTATATACGGTATTCTACCATGTTTGCTATGCAACGCCAGTTTTGATTGGTTAAAAACATGTATTATTTTCCAATAATACACGCTCGTGCCAATAATAAACGCTCGTGAGTCACGGCTGTTACAATTTTATATATCTAATATTCACATTTTTCATATAAGGTTACTATAGCTGAGCGGGCTAATGGGTTAGTCTTTCATCAAATTTTTATCACGACGTGAGTTCGAATCCTACGGAGGCCCACTTTTTTTTTTTTTTTTTATTCTCTTTTTTTTTTTTTTTTTTTTCAAAATCAATGCCATATGATAGATGATCTTGATCGTAGTACTGTATTGCCTGTAAAGAAATGTATATTTCATCATTAAATAATGCAATACTCAAGAAATAAATTACAAGGTTTTCTCGGGGTTTCTTTGCTGTTTTTCTATTAGAAAGAGGTCGATCTCAGAACTAAACAGTACATGGTAGAATAGAAATAATCAACTTTGACTCGTGTATTGTTGCAGGATATACAACTCGGACTCGGATATTTTGCAATCTGGTATATACGGTAACAAACGGCTGGTATATACGGTAACAAACGGCTGGTATATACAGTAACAAACGGCTGGTATATACGGTAACAAACGGTTGGTATCAACGACTACAAACGGCTGGTATATACAGTAACAAACGGCTTGTATATACGGTAACAAACGGCTGGTATATATAGTAACAAACGGCTGGTATATACGGTAACAAACGGCTGGTATAAACAGTAACAAACGGCTGGTATATAGGTAACCAACGGCTGGTATATACGGTAACAAACGGCTGGTATATAGGTAACCAACGGCTGATATAAACAGTAACAAACAGCTGATATAAACAGTAATAAACGGCTGGTATAACCAGTAACAAACGGCTGGTATAAACGGTAACAAACGGCTGGTATAAACGGTAACAAACGGCTGGTATAAACGGTAACAAACGGCTGGTATAAACGGTAACAAACGGCTGGTATAAACAGTAACAAACGGCTGGTATAAACGGTAACAAACGGCTGGTATACACGGTAACACACGGCTGGTATAAACGGTAACAAACGGCTGGTATAAACGGTAACGAACGGCTGATATAACCAGTAACAAACGGCTCGTATAAACGGTAACAAACGGCTGGTATAAACAGAAACAAACGGCTGGTATATACGGTAACAAACGGCTGGTATAAACAGTAACAAACGGCTGGTATAAACGGTAACGAACGGCTGGTATAAACGGTAACTAACGACTGGCATGAACGGTAACAAACGGCTGGTATAAACAGTAACAAACGGCTGATATAACCAGTAACAAACGGCTCGTATAAACGGTAACAAACGGCTGGTATAAACAGAAACAAACGGCTGGTATATACGGTAACAAACGGCTGGTATAAACAGTAACAAACGGCTGGTATAAACGGTAACGAACGGCTGGTATAAACGGTAACGAACGGCTGGTATATACGGTAAAAAACGGTTGGTATATACAGTAACAAACGGCTGGTATATACGGTAACAAACGGCTGGTATATACAGTAACAATCGGCTGGTATTAACGGTAACAAACGGCTGGTATAACGGTAACAAACGGCTGGTATATACGGTAACTAACGGCTGGTATTAACGGTAACAAACGGCTGGTATAAAACGGTAACAAACGGCTGGTATAAACAGTAACAAACGGCTAGTATAAACGGTAACAAACCATCGGTATAAACGGTTACAAACGGCTGGTATAAACGGTAACTAACGGCTGGTATACACGGTAACAAACGGCTGGTATATACAGTAACAATCGGCTGGTATACACAGTAACAAACGGCTGGTATAAACGGTAACAAACGGCTGGTATATACGGTAACAAACGGCTGGTATAAACGGTAACAAACGGCTGGTATATACGGTAACAAACGGCTGGTATTAACGGTAACAAACGGCTGGTATAAATGGTAACAAACGGCTTGTATAAACGGTAACAAACGGCTGGTATAAACGGTAACAAACGGCTGGTATATACGGTAACTAACGGCTGATATAAACGGTAACAAACGGCTGGTATAAACAGAAACAAACGGCTGGTATATACGGTAACAAACAGCTGGTATTAACGGTAACAAACGGCTGGTATAAACAGTAACAAACGGCTGGTATAAACGGTAACAAACCATCGGTATAAACGGTTACAAACGGCTGGTATAAACGGTAACTAACGGCTGGTATACACGGTAACAAACGGCTGGTATAAACGGTAACAAACCATCGGTATAAACGGTTACAAACGGCTGGTATAAACGGTAACTAACGGCTGGTATACACGGTAACAAACGGCTGGTATAAACGGTAACAAACCATCGGTATAAACGGTAACAAACGACTGGTATAAACGATAACAGAAGGCTGTTTCGTCTTCCAGGGATGCAGTGGTGTGGAAATCTCGAAAAAGAGTTCATGGAAATCAAAATGCACCTAAACTAACGTTAAAATATAGAAAGATAGGATCATTTTTCACATGAATTATTCAATTTTTTTATTTGAAGATATTGGATAATTATAGGATTATAATCTACATGCAGGTGTTCACTATTCATAAGAGTACATGTACAAAAGTAGTATATCATCCAGGGTCAACAAAGGACGAATAAGCTTTATGGTTAAGTTTTGTTTCATTGTTGAGCAATGCTTATCTATCCATTAATTAATATCTAAAGATAGTACCATAAAAGAGAGGTAAGTAGGGCCTTGTAGTATGTAATAGTATTATAATATATGCTGAAAACTGGACATAGAACTGCAGCACACAACACCTCGACTACTTAGTGATGGAGATACATGGAGCCAAAGTATCAATTTAGTAACATATTGTAATGGGAATACATTGTATATCAAACAATTGTTTCACCCGTCTTGAATTCGGCAGTGATAGAGATACAAGAAAAATAATGTAGTAACACAATGTAATATAACTACATCACACATGTTTCGTTCTTCTAGGACTCGTCAGTGGTGCTAGGGACATCGTACATCTTTGTAGTTCTTCTAGGACTCGTCAGTGGTGCTAGGGACATCATACAGCTTTTTAGTTCTTCGAGGACTCGTCAGTGGTGCTAGGGACATCATGCATCTTTTTAGTTCTTCTATGACGTTTCAGTGGTGCTAGGGACATCATACAGCTTGTTAGTTCTTCTAGGACTCGTCAGTGGTGCTAGGGACATCATACATCTTTTTAGTTCTTCTAGGACCCGTCCCGTGTTGCTAGGGACATCATACAGCTTTTTAGTTCTTCTAGGACTCGTCAGTGGTGCTAGGGACATCATACAGCTTTTTAGTTCTTCTAGGACTCGTCAGTGGTGCTAGGGACATCATGCATCTTTTTAGTTCTTCTATGACTTTTCAGTGGTGCTAGGGACATCATACAGCTTGTTAGTTCTTCTAGGACTCGTCAGTGGTGCTAGGGACATCATACATCTTTTTAGTTCTTCTAGGACCCGTCCGTGTTGCTAGGGACATCATACAGCTTTTTAGTTCTTCTAGGACTCGTCAGTGGTGCTAGGGACATCATACAGCTTGTTAGTTCTTCTAGGACTTGTCAGTGGTGCTAAGGACATGATACATATGTTTAATCCTTCTAGGACTTGTCAGTGGTGCTAGGGACATCATGCAGCTTGTTAGTTCTTCTAGGACTTGTCAGTGGTGCTAAGGACATCATACATCTTTTTAGTTCTTCTAGGACTCGTCCGTGTTGCTAGGGACATCATACATCTTTTTAGTTCTTCTAGGACTCGTCCGTGTTGCTAGGGACATCATACATCTTTTTAGTTCTTCTAGGACTCGTCCGTGCTGCTAAGGACATCATACAGCTTGTTAGTTCTTCTAGGACTTGTCAGTGGTGCTAAGGACATCATACAGCTTGTTAGTTCTTCTAGGACTTGTCAGTGGTGCTAAGGACATCATACAGCTTGTTAGTTCTTCTAGGACTTGTCAGTGGTGTTAAGGACATCATGCAGCTTGTTTGTTCTTCTAGGTCTTGTCAGTGGTGCTAAGGACATCATACATCTTTTTAGTTCTTCTAGGAATCGTCCGTGTTTCTAGGGACATCATACATCTTTTTAGTTCTTCTAGGACTCGTCCGTGTTGCTAGGGACACCATACATCTTTTTAGTTCTTCTAGGACTCGTCCGTGTTGCTAGGGACATCATACATCTTTTTAGTTCTTCTAGGACTCGTCCGTGCTGCTAAGGACATCACACAGCTTGTTAGTTCTTCTAGGACTTGTCAGTGGTGCTAAGGACATCATACAGCTTGTTAGTTCTTCTAGGACTTGTCAGTGGTGTTAAGGACATCATGCAGCTTGTTTGTTCTTCTAGGACTTGTCAGTGGTGCTAAGGACATCATACAGCTTGTTAGTTCTTCTAGGACTCGTCCGTGATGCTAAGGACATCATACAGATGTTTAATCCTTCTAGGACTCGTCCGTGGTGCTAGGGACATCATACAGATGTTTAATCCTTCTAGGACTCGATAGTGATGTTACATGTATGACTAGGTCATATATGTATGTATCCGTACGCTATGTTTTTGCACAATCATATTGAAATGTCTATCGTTTTATAATTTTAGTAATTCCCTATAAGGAGTGCGGATGATCCAATTGTAGTGTTATCACATATGGATTGAATAGAAAACGAGAAATTTTATTAAAAAGAAAAATTTGTCATGTATACGACGAAACGCCAAATTATTAGAACAGCCGGGAGATCCCGCCTATGCACCACGCCATTGTTTTAATGTCGTTCCGCATTTTCCGGTCTTTTTTGTTTAATTTTGTATAAAACAAAAAGAAAGAACTATTAAAGTAAAAATAATATTAAATACAATCATTCAATATTTTTAACACTTATATCGTACCAACGTTATCGATCCAAGAGAAGCTACTCTTCCTGTCTTACTGCCGATGGCGTATTAATATGACCCGATTAATCAGGTGATTTGCACGAGAGACAGTTTTCATACGGTTTTCATAGTGTATTCATGGTCATATGTTTGTTGTTTTCACTTGGTATGTTCATATCAGCAAACCACATTAGGAATGTAAATATATAATTATGGTGTGATGACCCAATTGTGCCACGATGACCTACTTATGGTATGATGTCCTAATTCTTGTGTGATGACCTTGACATAAGGCTGTAACAAAAAAAACAATGTTTTGGTGTAAACAGCTATAGATGAAATGGATAAACATGGGACTTCCTTCATCATGTCCTGTATATCAACGAGCATACGTCACTGTTTCGATAAAACCACATACGTAGACGTAATAGACTTACTGACTCGACGGATTACGTCATTGGATCATTTGTAAGACTATCATATTTTGAACAGCGACGTAGGCAAGTTTCCGGAGGCATGATAAGGTCTTGTAATTTCGTAGAATTTCTACGTGAGATGGAGTTTAAGAACAACGTGGAAATTTATCCTTTTCTATAACATTTTCTTATTATTATTAACAAATAACACGGTTTTCGACTTGAATTTGTAAGAACGTGTATTGATAACAGAATGTCGATTTTGTAGCGGTAAAACAGGGAATGTATTTAACTTGTTACCCGATATCTGAAAAAATTATTACACAGATGTCTTGGCAAAGTAACCAGCCTCGAGCAAAGTAAAATGTTTATAATCTAAAAATATACTAAAGGATACAATAGCTACAGTATAGACACAGTTTTCTAACGGAGATTGAAGATAGGATATCTCAGTAATCGCCCTTCGTATCATAAACTAACACCAGGGGGCGCAGGATAAAGTGACACTATTTGATGCCGCCTCTGCGTAGTATAGAAATGACTCATTCTGAGATAAATATCATGGCAGACAGTTTTAAGGATAAAACCGAAATGAAAATTTATTTGAAAAGTTTCTATGTTTCATACACAGTCTGTGTTATCTTACAACATACACGTATGCTTTAGTATCACGGATTTATGGTAACAAATAAGAAACGCCATGAAAATATACCTGCCATAGAGAACTTACTTATTTCAACGCATACCAATTTTAGCGCATTTTAAAATTGAAGTAGATTAGCGCAATAATGAATTGCTATAGTATAGTATATATGAATTGTAACTAGCGCAGTCAAATTTGGCCCGATTCTTCACGTGCGCGAAAAAAAGTTATCACTAAATTCAAATGTTTACAGTATATTTAATATATTTCAGTTCCCATGGTTGATTGCATATTTTTGCCCACGTTGTATACATGTACTTCACATATTTGGTAGCACTGAAGGTTTCACGAAGTTTACGTGAAGGTGGATCTTCCCACCTATAGAATTTATTATCACAGAATTATATACATGTACATGTAGAAATTGCGGTTAGTGCTAACAACATTTAGCGCAATGCTCTCATAAGAAAAACACCGATATGACTAATACAGGGCTACAGGAATAGAGACACACAGCTTAAGGGTGTTATACTGATCGGTTTCTCAGCTATGGATAGGAGATAGGATAAAAAACCTCTATAGAAATGTATTTGCAGAAAAAACCAAGGATGCCGATATCTATTAAACTCTTAAAAGAAAATCATTGTCTTCCGTTAATAGTATCACAATAGGATGAACTTTTATTATTATATACATATTATTATTTCAGATATCATTTTCCGAAATATGAAATATTATTAAGTCGTAGTAATGAACGTGTCCTATATTTCTGAATATCCCCCCCCCCCCCCCCCCCCCCCCCCCCCCCCCCCCCCCCCCCCCCCCCCTCCCGACTCGCTATGATGTACACTGCTGTGAAGTTATCTCTGATTTTCCTAGTGTGAACAGAACATGTGTACTATCACGGGTTGTATCTGGTACAGACATAGACAACGTTTGGGTTTCGGATTTATTTCAGCTGATTTCCAACTCTGGTCCCGATAACATGACGTTCTAAGTACGGAACAGACAACCATTTAATAAAAAAAAAACATATTTAATCGACTTCTTTTATCGTTTTGGATGGGTTTCAAACAAATAAATGATTCACACTGATTAACATTTATTTGAATATTTTGAAAATTATTTTATACATTTAGGTAAACGGCGATCATTACAGGCGATAGTAAATACAGTTTTGTACGGTCATATAGCTTCGACTTCTGACGGAGCAAGTACAGCTTGATGAAGACCATGGGAAGTTTTTACGGACGTTATCAGGAGTCCTTTGGGACATATTATATTTCCTTGTGTGATATGACGTCAAACGAGTTCGACCCTTGTTGATATACCCGATGGTTCCATCGTTACCATCCGGGTTATCATTTTGAGAATTAACATGACACTGATTTGACCTTGATTGTACTGCGGGTGTCCTCGATTTGAGCTAGATTTGTACTACGGGTGTCGTCGATTTGACCTAGATTTGTACTACGGGTGTCCTCGATTTGACCTAGATTTGTACTACGGGTGTCCTCGATTTGACATAGATTTGTACTACGGGTGTCCTCGATTCGACCTAGATTTGTACTACGGGTGTCCTCGATTTGACCTAGATTTGTACTACGGGTGTCCTCGATTTTACCTAGATTTGTACTACGGGTGTCCTCGATTTTACCTAGTTTTGTACTACGGGTGTCCTCGATTTGACCTAGATTTGTACTACGGGTGTCCTCGATTTGACCTAGATTTGTACTATGGGTGTCCTCGATTTGACCTAGATGTGTACTACGGGTGTCCTCGATTTGACCTAGATTTGTACTACGGGTGTCCTCGATTTGACATAGATTTGTACTACGGGTGTCCTCGATTTGACCTAGATTTGTACTACGGGTGTCGTCGATTTGACCTAGATTTGTACTACGGGTGTCCTCGATTTGACCTAGATTTGTACTACGGGTGTCGTCGATGAAGCAGAAGACGCTTATCCTTTCGGAATGCTTGGTCTTAATCTGCTGGTTCATCAATGGTCTCCATACGAGTCCTTATTATATAATGTATATATAATCTGTAATTATGGACTTTATAAATGTGAACCAGCTGTTTCGTGCTTCAAGAACTTGTCTTTGTTGCAAGAAACTAAACGTTTGAACTCCAACAGGGAATTTGAAAATATAATTAAACCATCATCTTTTATTTTCCCGTTGGTACATTCAAATAAATGTACCATTATCTCTCCCGCTTTCATTCTCCTTGCGTATCCCTTGAATTGTCGAGGGTGACATAGATGAAGAAATAAAATGAATGTATAATTTACATGGGCTATATCAACTAGGTAGTTATCAATGGTTTTCGAGCTGAATATTTAATGAACACATGGAATTTACGGTCGCAATTATTATGACTTTTAACTTGAATTAATGCTTTCGAAGATATGGATTTGTTTGTGTTTGAATCAGTTATCAACAAAATCTGGATTTTGTGGGAGACAGTGATTGATATTAATATATACGCGAAGCTTTATTTTTTGAGAATTATTAAATCTTTGACTTTTCTGCTTTTCTTCTTCTGACCGGTACTTAAAAAACAAAAACAACAAAAAAACAAATAAAAACCAATGTACTGGCCTTGAATTTGATTTTAAGAGCACTACGATAATTGTTATTGTGATAAACTTTTGCGATATGGTCATCTGATAATTATTAAACGATTTATACTCTGTATTACCATTTACTACATGCATACCTTAAGGTGTTTATCGCTTCAAATATTGAATTTAAAATCTTAAATCAAAAGTAGATGTAAAATCAATGGTTTATAATAATTACGTTTTAAATGTGAGATCCGTAGTGTTGGCTTTGAATACGAACCCTACTTGTACCTGTTCAAAGAGAATATATGTATTTACAGGAAAATTTCATGCGGTATGCAGTTTATGCAGAAAGTACAATGTAGTTGAAAATTGATTCGGGTTTACAATTTTTTTTTCATTTTAATGCTGAAAAGCGATAGAAATAGAGATTAATTTATATCGTTTCGAAAATCTGAATTGGAAGCTATGGTGCCAGACTAACATAATTATATCTTACCTAACGATTAAAACGACATAAATTCCACATTCTATTTGATTCCATTTAAAATCAAATAAATTCACGCGCTTTTGAACAGCAACCAACTGAATGTTGTGAAATAAAATACATCTGTTTGAAATCAAACAACAGTGCTGCCCAGTGAAAAGGGGCGTTCTAATTGATAGAATCGGAACCACGTGTGAACCCCAATTCCGGATCAAGGCCTGTTTTATTTTAAACGACTGTGTGCTCGTTTTGTTAATCAGTAGGTAGTACAGTGATCAGATTGATAGGGAGATTTAAAAGTACATTTATAACTGTCATGCAATATGGAATTTAGTGTACGTGTGGTGAAACTCTGTTCCGGATTATTTCTATAAATCGTTGGTTTATTGTTGGTTTATATTTTATAACTAGCGAACACCTGTATTACTGCTGGTTCTTTCTCATTCTCTTTTATCATTTTCAACATGTTCTCCAATTCGATAAGACTGCCACGGTTTTTTCTCCACGTGGGATGATATTTAATTTTCAAAATATATCAGTATTATTTAGGCAACATAAATGTTTGATTAAGGTTTTTGTCATCTAAGCGAAAATTCAAAAGAAAAAAAAAATCACGCACTACTAATTGGTACACCAATTTATCTATGAATGCTAATAACTTGTATATCACTCTGATGGAAGGGGATGGGGTGGGGAGGGGGGGGGGGGCATGGGCACAGCTCAGTCGGTTTGAGCGTGATTCTCGGGAAGCTGAGAAACGGACTGGTCTACACTTTACCCTAATCGCTCTGGATAGCATGCGACGGCCCTCTGGTAGGTATTCACCAACTACTACAAGGCGACCCGACTCAAAATGTCCTTGGTTGTTCATGGGGCGATGATCCTAGCCAGCAAACATACAGATGTATCTCTCTGAGGTAAAACAATAGGGACACGAAAGGGCAAACGGTAAACAACAGAATGATAACAATGGAAGGAAATAACAAAATGAACCAATTATATCAAAACAAAGATAATATACATTGTACCAACATGGAAGCCTATGTTTGTTTGTTTGTTTGTGTGTTGAGTTTACTGTCTGAATAAGGCGGCCCGTGTGTTTCCTGAGACATATTAACCGCCCCGGAAAGGTTTCGAACTACACACATTTGATCTGACGGAAGTTTTATTAGTCTGATAATCGGCTGACTGAGCTATCGCGGCCTCATTACATGTGGCACCAGCTGCTATGATGGGTCTCTTGATGGTAGGGGATCATGACAGGAAAGTATGCCGATAAGACACGGGAATCATAGAGGGATCACGATCAGGTTATATTTGTCCTTCCCTGTGGACTTTCAGTGTCACCGCACTCTACACACTTAGATCCTCTATTTATTTTCATGCACAGTAAATCTTCCCAAATCTCACATGTATACTATGTTAAAAGAACATTCCGTCAAAATAAAGCAAATCCGTATGTAAATTTAACTTTTTCCTTTTAAGCAATCGCTATACCATGATGAGGAGTAAACTCTAAATCGATTAAACGAGGACAAAATACAAAACAAAACAAAATCATGGAGACTCATGAAAAAATTCAAGGATAAAAAGACCAGGTGCCCCAGTGGAATAAGCGTCTTTATCATCGGCGACACACGCCATACTTAACGTTATAAAACAGGAAACCATCGCCCAAAAACAGAAATATTACTTTGTTTATACACATATATATGTACATATGTTATGAAGAACACCTACGCCGAGGAAAATTATGTACGGAAAATAATTCATTCACGCTAACGAAGCTGTCTGTGACTAAAGATGAATACACCCACCCTAACTATGTTGATACTCCAGCCAAGAGTTTAACAAAGAAATGTCTATTTCTCACGAAACGTAACGGATAGGTGTATATTTAGATACTGCTAGCGATGATTGAGTTGGGAAAAATCCTTTTCATTACAAGTTTTAAAGGCATGTATATGCATGTACCAGAGGTTTCATGATGGCATGCTTTTCTCGTTAGCAAGATATGTTTAGGATCTATTTTAGGCCGAATGTTTATTCTTCCCCGTAATCTACGCCAAAAGTGATCGCACGAGAAAAAAAAAATATGACAGAAAACAAATTCGGTGAGACACGAAGTTTGAGTCATAACAAATAAAAAGACCTCAAAAGGAAAAAAAGAAGAAAAACAAAAACAAAATTTGCGAATTAAATTCTACAAAACATCAGCAATACAAAACGGTATCCGTCATGATATTGATTCGTCTTCGAAATAAGAAAAGAAAATGAAAACAAAGTATCAAAATAAAAGTTAGTCATCTGGGATAGAGTCAATCGGCAATCGCTCAACGAAAGTCAGTGACATTTCTAATAAGTTGCCTACTTCAAATTTACTAGAGAGTAGTCTAAACATGCTAATCACTTGTATATTAGGCTTGTTATTTGTCAACAGCGAAATATAAGAAATTAACAATTAAATAATTTATCATATTTTTAGTTTTGTATCAGATGCCGATTGGTCTACATCACAACATTAATTTCGCGATTTTGATAGATAACCTATACTATACCAGTGGGGGTTATTTCTGAGGTTTGGATTGGTAAACTATACACCTGTGGGTTCGTTCAGCGATCGATGTACATTTTCCCCCCTTTCTCGGATGTTCCATAAATACCACATAATACTTCACGTAACATTATGCATGGGGGAATTTTCGCGGCCGAATGACATATTTAGCATAAATTGTCCCTCCCGTAAACCCATGAACAGTATATATTTCTATTATTTAATTTAATGTGTATTGCATTCAACTTATTGCACCTACACATTTGCATGATATTAAAGATGAAAAACTGCAAAAACTGCAAAAACTGCAAAAAAAATAAAATGAAGATTTTTTTAATTCAAGGAATATGACGCAAACCTACAATTATCCTGAGATTTACTCTAAAAACTGTCGTTACACCAATAGGACAATCATAACTGCAACCGAGATAAACAAAGTGCAAACTGAAAAATAATAGTATAACAGTTCTATTGTCAAACATTTTAAAGCTGAAGGTGCACAGGTAAAAATCAATGCTCACCATTATTCACCATTTTTTTTTTTTTTAAACAAACAAGAAAATATGTAATTGTAAACACTGGGTTTCCAAGCGTTCCTTTCTTGACATCACGTATACCCCAGTGACTATTTTGAGTGTGAGCGTTGAGTCAAGGCCGAACACTTCTGCCTTTTGTTGTTGCTAATGGTATGTTGGATGTTTTAACCAGTCTTCAAACATCGAGCTAACACCTCTTCCCCTTACAGATAAGAATGATAGCGCTAATAGCCCATGGGCCTGTGGTTTTTTGTAGATCGTTAATCGGAACACCTTCAGGTTTATTTACCTGAAGGTGTTCCGATTAACTATCTACAAAATCCTACTCAGATTACTCAAATCCGCTAGCCACATTTTCGTATACAAATAGGAAATACAGACACGTTTAAGATATTTGAAATTATTTGTATTAATATTAAATACAGTCGTTTGAAGAACGAACCTCTATTAAGAGTCCAGCTTTAACCAGAGACAGTCTGTGTTATGATGTCGATAGATTTGATTTGATGTGCAGAAGAATCAATAAATTACAATAAACATGAATCTAGTCATGTACACATGTACCTTTTTTCTCATCGAAGCTTCGATTTGTTTTTCGTCTACTCAATCATTACATCAGACTTACTCGGCCCGATAGAAATGTGTATTGAATGATTGTATACGTCAAAACACACCTAAGACTCGTATTCCCCTAATTTAATAATAGCCCCGCCCCAATGTTACACGACAACCATTTATTTAACCTGGTATCGTAAGCTTATTTTGAATTTAGATGCGATATAAGAACATCCGGGCAATGTGTTCACAATATATAATGATAATGTTTTAGTTATTTTTGATGCGCAGCGGGCGAAGTTATTTGTGATTAAAAATAACCCATGTCATAAGAAACCGTTCTTAATACAAATGAATATGAACAACAGGAATGACTCATCATGTTTCCAACTTTATAAACATTATTATGTTTGGACAGTCTTGGCCTGGTGTAGAAATGTACTCTATATCTCAAGTATGCGTTCCGCATCTTTTCAATTTCGCTATCTTCAGTATTTTATTGATTGCACGTGATCACCGAACCTACGCGTGTGGTACACTCTAGTTCAAGTCTATATATTTCCCCTTTATCTTTAATATATATTTCTAAAAAAAAAGTTCTTGGCGTCACGACAAAACACGAGAATGCAAT